>NC_058130.1:151759691-151788270 GCF_016433145.1 Gracilinanus agilis
TCTGTCTCTCTCTGTCTCTCTCTGTCTCTCTCTGTCTCTCTCTCTCTGTTTCTCTCTCTCTGTTTCTGTCTCTCTGTCTCTCTGTCTCTCTCTCTGTCTCTCTGTCTCTCTGTCTCTCTGTCTCTCTCTGTCTCTCTCTGTCTCTCTCTCTCTCTCTCTCTCTCTCTCTCTCTCTCTCTTATGTATAAAAATAAATGGAAGGTGATTATAAGAGGAAAGGTGCTATAAATTGGGGCAAATGGGAAAGCCTTTCCGTAGAAGGTGGCATTTGTTCCGAATTTTGAATTTGAAGGAAACTAGGGATTTTAAGAAGTGAAGGTGAAGAAAGAGTGCATCCTAGGCATGTGGCAGGTCTGTACAAGGACAAGGAGATGGGAGTTGGAATGTGAAATGTGTGGAATGGCCAAAGGGCCAATTTAGCTGCACTGAAGAGTTTGTGGAATAATTTATAAGAAGGATGGAAAGGTAGGTTGGAGTCATATTGCAATGGGTTTTAAATGACAAATGGAAGAGTTTATATTTGAACCTAAAGGCATAAGAGAGCCAATTTATTGTAAATAAAGACATATTTTCTTTTCACATGATGCATTTATGCAAGGGCATGACCTGCATCAGTGGAGAGAAGCATTTATTTTAATAAAAATGTGAAGCTTTTGAAGAATGAAGTAGCAACAAATTACAAGTAATTGTTTAAATAATTGAAGTATTAGAGGATTACCTTGTCATAATCAGACAGAAATATGACAATTACCTTGAGTTTTTAAGTTCCAGCCTTGGAACTCAACAAGGCCTAACCTCTATAAATCTTTGAATTGTGATTCTTCAGGCCATACTACTATGTATAGCACTAATTCACAATGACAATGAAATAGGGGCAGGGTAAATTAAAAAATTACATGTTCAAAAAATCATCTTAACAAGTACAAGAGGAAAAGAGCAAACTGAATTATTTACCTGGCATTTGGCACAATGCTTAGAAAATAATAGTTAATAAATGTTTGTTGACAGAATTTTAGAAACTAGAAAGTTCTTCTTATGACCCAAAGTTTCTCATAGAAACATAATATCAATATGCTACCTAACAGTGTTGTGTGGATTGTAATATAGAAAATAGCATCTCTGAAGAACTGAAAATGAATCTTACATACAGTGTAATGCAGAGGCACATGGTTTGTGTGAACTGGGTGCAAACAGGGACATACTGGTAAATGTATAAAGGTATATATTTTAATATACAAAATTTTTTAAATGTATGAAATGTATTTAAAAAACAACCAAAGCGCTTCATAAAAAAAGAGGATGATGGGAAGAATGACTCTTTTAAATTTAATCTGCATAATTAACATTTTCTCTTAAGTCCAGGCAACCAAGAATACAACAAATCAAGCCCTGATTTGTAGCATTTGAAGATTTCCAAGTTATAAATGCTCACATTTAAAATTTAATCCAGGTTCTAGAGAGTCTGTCTAAGCTTTGGACTCCAACACATGACCCTTTTGAACTTCAAGGAAGAATAAAAGTAAAAGCTATCATCAAGAAAATATATGATAGAAAAAGAAGATGGGCTGGCCATGTGGGTAGGACAACAGATGACAGGTGGATAAATGAATGAATGAATGGGTAGATGAGTGAAAAAACATTTATTCAATGTTTATCTTTAGGCACTAGGCAAAATACCAGAGATACAAACACAAGACATACAGTCCCTGCCTACAAGTAGTATATATTCTAATGGGGGGGGGGTTAATACATTTATGATAATTGTGTCTGCTGAGCCCAACTGCTATACTTCTCTCCTGCTCCTTTCTTGCAACAGTCTGTTTCCCCAAGATCCTTCCCTTTGCCCTCCATCCTTATATTGGGAAGGGTGCTTTAATCTGGAAAGTCATAGGAATCAGTCAATCAACAAACATTTATCAAGGACCTACTGTGTGCCAGGTACTAAATGGGGATGCATATGAAAACAGAAAAGTGCATTCTTTGAGGGGGGCACTATGTATTCATGCATGTATTATGAATTCAAATAAATACAAGGCAGTTTTGGAAGGAAAGAGGGAGAGGGGAATGGAATAAGGATTTATGTAGTACTCGTGTGCCAAACACTTTTTGCAAATATCTTATTTGATCCTCACAACCACCCTAGGAGGGAGGTACATAATCAGTGGCAATCTGCATTATTTCAAGGAATATCTAAATGGATAAAATCACGGATTTGAGTACAAGTGTGGGATAGAGAAAGCATAACTATATAACAGTTTAAACTTAAAACACCATTACTTTCTGTCTTGTAATCAATTCCAAGTATCACTTCCAAGACAGAAGTGAGATAAGAGCTAGGTAATTGGAGTTAAGTGACTTGCCCAGGTTCAGACATTTAGGAAATGTTTAAGTCCAGACTGCAACCCAGGTCCTCTAAACTCTAGACCTGGCACTCTATCCACTGAGCCACCTAGATGCCTCAATAACAGTTTGCCTGAAAATGATGTAGGGGCTTTAGTGGACCAGGTGGTCAATATGGGTAGGTAGGTGGTTCAGTGGATAGAATTTTGAGCTTGGAGTCAAGAAGACATGAATTCAAATCCTACCTCAAACACTAACTACATGACCCTGAGCAAGTTACTTTACTTTTTTTTCAGCCTTAGTTTCCTCATTTGTGAGATTAAGATACTAACAGTATCTACTCACAAGGATGTTGTCAGGATCAAGTCAGATGAGATATACAAGGAAAAGCACTTGCAGACCTTCAGTGCTATATCAATACTAACTGCTTTTATTGCTGAAATTGTTATTATTATTATTATTATTATTATTATTATTTCACTCTGTGTCACAGCAGCCCCCAGACCCCATAATGTAATGCTAAGATGCCTCAGTAGGATGGTATCCCACACTAAGGAGGTGATGGTATGACTATTCTCTGTCTTCACATTATATACTTTCTGTTTTATATGTTCTTTGCTCTCACAATCCTTTCATATGGAATACTATGCTTAGTTATGGATATCTTATTTTATTTTACTTTAAAATTTTTTATCTTCATTTTATTCCAATAACAATTTTACACATAACTTTTCCAAAGTTATAGGATTCATGTCTCCCTCCTTGCTTCCCTGCCCTCTCTGGGAGTTGACAAGCAATTCCACTGGGTTATATGTGTATATCATAACCCAAAACATATTTCCATATTATTCATTTTTGTAAGAGAGTCATCTTTTAAATGGGTATCTTATTTTAGAGTGGATATGAACAAAACCAGAGGCATTCCAGGGATGATGACTGAGATGGCAAAGGGTCTCTTGATCGTGCCTTATGAAGATTATCTACATCAATGAGGAATGTTTAGTTTGGAGAAGAGAAGGCTTCAGGGAAGCATTAAGAATGGCTCACAATGGTTAAAATGTTGTCATAGGATAGAGATAGAGAAATTAGATTTATTCTGTAGCCCCTGGAAGCAGAACTAGAAGTATTAGGTGAAAGTTGTGGAGATTCACATTTTACCTTGCTGTAATAAAAAACCTTCCATAATAATTAGAGCTATCCAAAAATTGTTTGGGGAGGTGGTGAGTTTCCCAAAGTAGAAGTGTTCAAGCAGACACTTGTTCTCAATGTTTATAGAAGAGACTCAAACTTGAAGAGAAGCCCAGGCTGGATGACCTTGAGTTCTATTCCAGTTCCATGATTCTGTGACCCAAGAAGTCCTTTTATTACTTGCTATATGTACAACAAATTGACAGTAGCCTACCATTCCCTCTTCAAAAACTTATATCTCCTTTTTATTTCAGGTTCAGTAGGCAACTAGGTGGTACAGCAGATTAAACACCAGGCTTAGAATTAGGAAGATCTGAGTTCAAATTTGGTTTCAGACACTTACTACCTGTGTGATCCTGGGCAATTCTCTTAACTTCTTTTTGCCTCAGTTTCCTCAACTTAAAAAATAATATTCAATTTTCCCCATTATATGTTAAAAGCAATTTTAAACATCATTAAAAATTGAGCTCCAAATCACTCAACTTTAAAACAGGGATAATAATTGCAACTACCTTAACAGAGTTGTGATGATCAAATGAGATAATATTTGTGAAGTGCTGGCATAGAGGAGCTGTTTAATAAATGCTTTTTCTTTTCTCCCTTTCATCCTTTCCCCCCTAGTACTTTAGCTTCAAACTCTTTTCAGTGTAACCAGTAGAATTAGTTCTAATATTCAAATATATTGACCAGCAGCTCCTAATAACTTATCTGACACCCAAGAGCTTATTTTACACCCTTACATGCCTTCTTTGACCAGGGATGTGGGTTATGCTTGACAGCATGTACCTGAAGACAGAGCTTAATAAATAGCCAAGTGTCTCTTTGTCACATTCTGGTTCTACTACTTGTTGCTGTTATGCCCAGAATCAGTCCAGAACAAAGAGCCCTTTGCTCTTTTATAGTCTTACAAGCTATGTTTGCTCATGCTTTGCATCACTGTCACTTAAAGTAGTTTCTAACTGCAATTGTTCAAACCCTGCTCCACTGCCCTTTGTCCCTTCTTTTGACTTCACATCCTTCACAATATCTTTTTTTCTCATCTGACCAATCACAAAACCCATTTCTATTGGCCCAAGAGAGGAAGGAACAATTTTTCTCAACCTCCCCTAAAAATCCAAGTTAAGTACTTGCAATTTATATCTCTTTTCTCTTCTTAGAGTTAGGCCCTAATGCCTAAACTAAGGGTTTTTAGCCTGGAGTTAATAAACTTGTTTTTAAAAACTATTTTAATAACTGTATTTCAACATATTTTGCTTCCTTCTTAATCCTATATGTTTTGTTTTTATGCATTTAAAAACATACTGAGAAGGGGTCTCTAGGCTTCACCAGATTGCAGAATGGGTCCTCGATACACAGAAAGGTTAACATCCCTTGACAAAAATAGCGTAGTAGGCATTTGTGAAGATGGGGATGGGAGAGAGACTTGTGCTCTAGTATCCTTTAAATTCTTGTAAGTACTTTTTTCTTAGATGTATACTACTTAGCATTACTGTGCAGGCTCAAAGTTGGTATCTGGTATTAACCTCTCTTCTAAAACTGAAACCTATAGGTATCATTTTCTTGTTGAAAAAAAATCAGGATATGGTCTTCTAGATTTGTGATATTCACTTCTTTCAGCATCCTTCATGATTCAGCGTAATCCTACTTTCTGTAGGAGACTTTGTTCCAATACCATTTTCTTTTCAGATTACATTCTACTTTGTCTTCATTAGAATGAGAGCTCCTTGAGGGAAGGCACGGTTTTTTACCTTTCTTTGTATCTTCTCAAACAGCCCACAACCTAGTGGATAGTCGAAACACTTGTCATCCTTCCTATAAATGTGACTTAGGTTAGATCTCTAAAGTTTCTTCTTCATCTTCCTCTGAATACTCTTGATTAGCCTGGGAGGGAAAGTAGTCCTAATTAACTAAATGCTAATTTACTAATTCACAAAGGGGAGAATTCTTCTTTGGACATTCAAGAAACAGACCAAGTGCAGTTTGCTGTTTCAAATCACCACATGGCACAGTGGTCAGGGTGCTGGACTTGGAGTCAGGAAGACCTGGGTTGAAATCCCACCTCTGATCCTTGCTGTGTAACTATGGGCAAAACACTTAAACTCTCTGAGACTCAGTTTACTCAAATTAAAATAGCAGGTTTGACCTGTAAAACTCCTTTCAACTCTAAATCTATGATCCTTTGAATTTGTCTATTGGTTGTGAAATTACTGATGAATATGGGGCACAAAACAGACAAGGGACATATGCCGAAAGTGTGATTCACTCTCAAACCCAGGTCTTTTTTTGATGTGGCTGCTTCAAAATTTTAAGGTATGGAGAAAGAAGAGCAACTAGGTGGCTCAGTGAATAGAGAGCAAGCCTGGAATTGGGAGGACTGGGGCTCAAATTTGGCCTCAGATACTTACTAGCTGTGTGATCCTGGGCAAATCACTAAGGCCCCATTGCCAAAGACTTCTCATTCTTCTGCCTTAGAACCAATTGGTTCTAAAGCAGAAGGTAAGGGTTATTAAAAAAAAAAAAGAACTATGGAAAAAGATTTCCCAGTAAGTAGAGATCAATGTTGCCACTATGGGTAGAATGGAGAATGGCTCTGGAGATGAGTGGTTAATTTCAAAATGAAAATCAGTTTGCATATTTAGAGAATATGTGGCAATTAGGAATAGTTGGAATTTGTAGGTGGAATGTGAAATAAGCTGTCACTCTTTAAAGTGGATATACTTAGGAGTGGATGGAAAGAGAAGATATGTACTGCCCAGGGTATAATTTCCTGACTCCTCTCTCCTCCCAGGGTGCTTCTCGCCCACAAAGACCTTCTTGTAATTTTCAAAGAGTATTTTCCATCTAATGCTTTGGAGCCATGACATATTTGCAGTAAGTCTTGCTTCCTTCTTGGGCTATGAAACGTTTAAATAGTAAGATAGACGTCTGAACCATGCAGTGCTTTAGAGACATGACTTTCATTTACTCAGTTTTTGGAAATAATCCTCCTAATTTTAGGATTTAAGAATAAAAAAAAGGAAACAAGAAGTTGATTTTTTGAAATTGAAAGTGAAAATTGGCAAAAAAAGAGACCTGGAGTAGGAAATGTTACAGACATGAACTTTAAAAATGAAAACTACATCTCCTCCAGCAATTTAAAGAGGAGAGCCATCCCACCCCCTACCACCCAGCAATGAAAAAAAAGAAAATTTAACATAAAGGCACCTCATAGTTTTTGGGTAGTAAAGGAATTCTGTTCTCAGGTCCTCTTAATTATTGTGATTTTATTTTGTAAATCTTTTGTTAGCTCCTTTCCTCTCTCCCTCCTGTCATCTCTCCATCAACTGAACCCCAAGCACTTTATGTTCGTATCACTTGTAATCTTTGAATCAGGTGCCTTCGAATATGCTGGGATCAAATGGACTTGAATCCTGGGGGCTGGTCCTAGGAGATCAATATCTGGAATCATGTTCTTTCTTCTCCATAGAAAAGTTTGGAATATAGTAAAAATAATATCTCCCTTTGGTGTAATGTCTCTATTTGGAGTTGCTCTAGGAAAATCTAATCTCATCAGTCAGTTAGCAAGTAGTTTTTAAGCCTTTACTGTATCAATAATGCTACGCTAAGTGCTGGCTAAATGAAAAATGGGGAAAACATGTTTTCTGTTCTTGATGAACTCACATTCTAATAGGGAAGACAACATGCAAATGACTTGATTTAAGAAACAGAGTGAAAATTGAAGGTAATCTCAAAGGGAAGACACTGGGGAGGTGGGATGGGGGAGTTGGAGACTTGGAAAGGGTTATTGCAGAGGGTAGAATTTGAACTGAGTCTTGAAGGAAGCTGGTTAAGGCAGGAAGTAGAAGTGAAGAGAAAGAACATTCAAGATATGAGGGGCAGTCAGTGAAAAGGCAGACTCCCAAGTGGCTAGGCTGTTGCATGTGAAGGGAAGCCAGTAGGCTAGTGTAGCCAGATCAGAGAGTGCAGAGAGGAGAGTAGAATAAGAAGAGAGTATTTTATATTTTAGCCTAGAGCTCTGCTCCCCCTTTCCACTGTGCCTGAGGACATTTTTTTTACTTCACCCACCCCTCTGCCCAGCAGCCCAGTGGGAGTGCTTCCTCCCTCCTTTGACTGGGGTATGGTGGGGGGCTCACATGTGGTGTGAGAGTATAGTTTGGGCATTTGGTCTTTTAAAAGGTTTGTCATCACTGGCCTAGAGGCAATAGGAAGCCACTTGGGTTTGTTGAGTTGGAAGATGACATGTTGGTAGGAAAATCATGTTGGTAGTTGAGTGCTTCAGGAAAATTATCTTGGTAGTTGAGTGGGGAGAAACTGAAGGGCAGGGAGACCAACGAGAAAGCAATGGCAAAAAGTCTAGGCAAGAGGTGGCAAGAGATTGCACTAGAGTGACGGCTGTGTGAGTGAAGTGATGGAGACATTCCTAAGAGATGTGAAGATAGAAACCATAAGACCTAGCCAAAGATTGGTTCTAATGAGCATCATTTGTTTGGTTTTGGATGGGGGGAATATAGAAAGTGTTTGTAGGCAACAGTGAAAGAACCAGTGGTTAGATGGAGGCTGAAGATGAAAGAGGCAGTGTGTGGAGTCTACTGAAGAAGATGGTAGGAGATAGGGTGCTCTCAGAGGGGTTTGACTTAGCAAAAAGAGCCATCTTTACATAAGAGAGAAGGGTAAAGGAGATTGGGTGAAGATTATTTGAATGATGTGAGATGAGGAAGAGGAGAGAAGGAACTCTGGCTGAAAGACATTATGATGATGATGATTATGATTATGATTATTAGTGAAGTATGAGGTAAAGTCTTAGTTGAGAGGGAGTTGGAAGGGGATGCTCTGGGAGCTAGAGGAGAGTTGAGAAGTTTTAGAATAGCTACAGTGGTGAGCTGAATAGCAAAGTGATTCTAGCTCATTTCTGGGTTTTTCAAAATATGTGTAACTGGGATCCGGCCTCTCATCTAAGCATTCAAGCCACCAAATGCATATTGGGAGTAGGACAATCTTCATTTCACACCACTGAGAAAACATCAGCAGCAAAGGACTCATAAGACCATGAACAATGCAGAAAACAAAGCATTCGAACAGGTCATTCACTTCTTGGGAGAGAAATAAATTTGAGGTTGCTATTAGGCGACAACTTTAGCATTCTAGATATTTCCTCTTTCACAGAGATGCCTAAAGTCTCCCCAAGACTCATCATTCCACCCTATAGTTTAGAATACCGCTGAAAGGTAAACATTTTGTGGGGCTGCTGAACAAACCATCTTCTCATTGGGATCTTCACTGACTAAATAACTCATTGACTTTGCTCTTCAAATAGCATATTGAATAGGAATCAAATGGATGATTTGCTTCTTTCTTCAAGAACCTCTTTCACACTGCATCAGGAAACCTTTTTCTCTCTAGAAGATAAGAACTTGGGAACTCTTGAGATAAGGATTATTCTCCAAAGCAACAGGCAGGATATTTCCCTAGAAGGCTAGTTTCTAGAATCATGCTGCCTAGGGAATTAAAAATTCTCCTTCCTCCACAAAGGAGTTTGGAATTCAATTACATTGTCTGCAAACTATCTTCCCTGGCCAACTGCAAGCATACCTTCCTTTACCATGGACTTCTACTGTGAGTCTTCATTCCTAGTTCTGGAGGGAAGAAAACTAAATGGGCACAAGTGATTTAGTCTGACTCATTTTACAGAGTATATTTTCAGGGCTCGGTGACATCTTTTAATTTGCTATCTTGTAGTATTGTTTAATTCTTAGGCTGCTACATCATGGTTAGGTTTCCCAACATTTTCTCTTATTTCTACAGTTTGGGGTAGGTTTCTAGGGAACAGAGGCTGACTGAGGGTCTTCATTGCCTTTCAGAAGGCATCTACTGGTTGACTTATCGATAAACTGGAGGTTAAAAATCTTTCTTTGTCAAAGTCCAGCACCTTTTCTATAAACAGTAAGAATTTTCTTTTCAGACTGAAGTATAAAGTGTATTTTGAAGTCAGATTTTATATTCTGCATAGCCCAGTCTGTCTTTGTGCACTAGAGAAATATTTTAAGGTTTGGGAAGCGAAAAGATTTTGTAAACATGGAAATCCTCTTTAGAGTCTGACATTCCAAACCCTGTGATCTTACTTAACACCTGATGTCCCAATTTACACAAATAGTTTAATTCACAATAATATCTACAGCTCTTGGTTGGCTTCAGGCACTTTTGCAGTTTGGGTTACAAGCTTGGAGCTGGGTGCAGACTAGAACTGGAGTTGGCTCAGTCAAGAACAAGCATTTTCTCCCTTCTCATTCTCCTTCCTTCCTCTACCCCCACCTAACAGAATTTACTACAGTCGTGAGTGTGTGTGTGTGTGTGTGTGTGTGTGTGTGTGTGTGTGTGTGTGTGTGAATAAGTGAAACTGTGAGCATAATACCAGCTAATCTGGAGAGCTTACTGTACACACTCCTCAGGAATTCTTCCTACGCCACTGTCCTCTGCCGATTTTCATGGGCAAGGAAAACGTTCCAGCTGGCAGCACGTATAAGGTTGCCAGATCCACTTCAGTGACTGGCTCCTTGAACCAGGAATAAACCGCACCAGAGGAGAGGGAATGGTAGGGGTGGAGAGGAAGAATTTTCTCCCATTAGGGGCTTTTTACCCTGACACACTGCAAGGGAGAATTAGTGCTCTTGTTAATGACTATCTTTCTCACTCCCCCTTTCCACTTTGAGCTCCTCAGAGGGCAATGTGGAGCCGCAACAGGAAGAAAACACACCTCCTCCATCCTGACTTTTTTGCTCAAACTTGGCTGGGGGCCAGATGACAGAGAAACACTGAGCTGTTTGCTGGCAGCTTCTGTAATCACCAGTTTAGGAAGTTGTTGGAGGGAAACTTGGGAGGATGGAGGTGGGAATGGAGCAAAACTGTACAATTTTAGGATTTTTTAAAAAACTTTATCACCTGTCTTGAGATCTTTATGGCCCCAAATGGAAGGTAGTAGTGGAACTTGTTGGAGAAAGGGATGCTAAATCTCCTTTGAATTCTCCATCCTACCTTATGCCTGAAAACCTTTGGTAAGTCTGTGGAGACTTTTACTTGCTATCTGTACAAGTTAAGGAATCAAGTAGGATCCAATTTGCCTCCCCATCTATCCCCCTCCCTCCAAAATGGCATTCCCATTCTTGGTAAACAAATAAGGGTTATAATGGATCCTTGTCAGCATCTGGGGTAACTCAATGGAATAAACAAGCAGCATTAGGAAATTATCCATGTGTGTCAACAAATACATTGATAAGACATGGACTGCCTCAGCCAGAATCATTATTTTGGACAGTAAAAATGATAAAAAGAAATTAATTGGCTCCTTGTCATAATTCTCAAGTAATGCCCAGATGCAGTGTGTATAATAATTAGAATATAGTTGAACAAAAACATATAGTTTATCTTTAACAGCGAGACCATACTCACGACTTAATTGTATTTAAATGTAAAATGTCTTTCCAATAGTTGTCTACTTCTCATCTATGCCAATGCCACAATTTTAACTCTGTGCGTACTCCTTCCTACATGGGAATTTGTATAATAGCACTTACCTCCCAGGGTTGTTGTGAGGGCCAAATGGCTAAAAGCACTACATAAATGATAGTTATGATTAGTGTTATACTTCTACTGATGGACATTTTAATTGTTTCCTACCTTAGTAGACCTTTTAATGAGTCTCTGTGGCCAGGATAAATCATCTGGTGGCCAATCCTCTGGAGACAAGCCCCTCCAGGTATAGGTTTGTCCTTAGATGACATGGAAACATTCCTTCCATTAAGTCTATACCATAAACCTTTCCATCTGGCCAGAATTTGTTCCTACTGACATGGCCTTAGAGCCATCTTTGTACCACGGTGAGGCATCAGAGTAGGGCTGGAGTGAAGGTGTAGCTTATATATAACTTTAATCAACATATTCTTTTTTTCCTAAAGGAATTATATTCCCTTTCCCCCCTGTCACTTGACAACATATCAAATGAGTCAATGGATATAAAATACTTTGCAAAACTTAAAGTATTATATAAATGCTAACTGTAGTTATTATTTTTAAAATATGTAACATTCTGTGGATAATATACTATTATCTGGGAAAATCATAAATATTACTTGTACTTCTTTCTGTCCTTGTCTCTGTCTCTGACTTTGTCTCAGAACAGAGTGGCAAAGTGGATATAGTGTAAAATTTAAGTCCTGTCATCCACACATGCTCATGCTTGTTTTGTGACTATGAGCACTTAACCTCTCAGGACGGCAGGCAGATATTTATGATAAGAAATTACAAAGGTGTTGCCAACCTGCCTCAATGGCAGAAGTTTCTACATTAGAAACTTTCCAAATCTAATAAAATCACAGGTCTGGACACCACCCTTTCCCCCAATCTATTTTTGTATCTCTGATCTATAAATAAATGTTATTATCCCAAACATGTAATTTGAAAATCCAGAATTAAGTGTCCCTAATGCCTTGAATATTTACCTCCTTTGACACTGGTTATGGTAGTGTTTAAACAGCAGGAAATAAAATAGACATTTGAAGATCATTGTGAAAAATCAAGTTGGATTTTAAATAGCCATGTCAAGGCTCAGCTTTTCTCGTTAGGTTGTTTATACTAACCAAATTAATAGAATCCTTGCTAATTATATTTTACTCTATTCTTTCTGGATATGACTTCTAAGTTAGTGAATTCCAGAAATCACGCTTCTATTCTACTTTATATCTATGGTCAGACTATACCCTATATCTAGGGTATTCAAATACAACCAAAAATGTTTAATGAAAGATCACTTCCTCTTCTTGGAGGGAACTATTTAGTGATTTGGGGGCATCTTATATTCTTTCCCCATAAATCAAATGCAGAACCCAAACTGGGTCTTCAAATCACAGTAAGTTCATGCAGCATTTTTTCTTTTAATGTTTTAAACATCCTGAATTTGGACTTTCCTTTTCCAGATTTCATTTCTTCTTTACTTTATCCCAACCATCTTTGTTCAGTCTCTATAACATTGAATTTTAAATGTAGGGTCTAGAACATTCTATCTCATTGTAAGTTTTTTTCCAGCCACTTTTAAAAGGTTATAATTAAATGATAATATGAAATCATTTCACCTAACTAGATTTATTGGGGTTGAGGATATCAAGACAAAAATGTAGATCATCTATTCTAGAGAGCTTTATGAAATTATTTCCTTGATACCATTTCTGGATTTTTGAAGCTCTTTTTCTATATAAATGTGCTTCATACTGGATGAAAATACATAGGAGATGGAATAAAAATAAAGTCTTATTGTAATAAGAATACAAGGATAAAAACTGCTTCGTAGTGGTCTTGTGAATTATTTAAATTGTCTCTTTTGCTTGTCAAGGTCAAATCCTGCAACCTGTGTGACCTTCTCTTTATTTCCTTTGGTCTCAGTTTCCTTTTCTTGGACTAGAAGACTTCTGATGTCCTTTCCAGATCTATGATCCCAAGCCTTTCTTGATCTCCTACTCTAATTACTAATTCTCTAACCGCTTTCTGATTATTTTATTTTTTCGCATATATGCTTCTATACATGTATGTTATCTCCCCTGATAGAATATAAGCTTCTTGAAAATAGGAATAATTAATTTTTTGGTCTTTGTATTCTCAACACTTTCATATTGCCTGCTATATACTAGGTGCTTTATGAGTTCTTGTTGGCTTATTCCTTCTTATGCTATGCATGGGCAGGTTTACCTCTGACCTGCTCCCAAGACACATATTTCTTAGTTGTTGGGTTTTTAAAAAATATCAGTTTGAATGCCACAATGCACAAGAAGCACATGAAAAGGGACAGTTAGGGAATTTCCTAAGAAACCCCAAACTGGCAAAAATAGACATGTGTTGACTTGGGCTGAGTCCAAAAGGGAGAGTAAAACAGAAAGTATCAGGCCCTAATCAACAATTCAATTGTCAATTCAGTTCAGACACTGTTTATTATGTGCCCACTATGTACAGAGGACTGTGCTAGTCTGAAGTTAGTGATATCTGCACAAAAACCACAGTTGTGATTCCATTTGTGGAATGAGGCACTCTAAAATGAAGCAAATTTTATGCCATACCATCAGGCTGATATTGGCTTATATGACATTTTCCTCCTGAAATTCTGTCATGTCAGATGTGCATATAATATGCAACTGTTCTTCCTGTTTTTCCTATTTCGACTTTCCTTTTCCAGATTCCATTTCTTCTTTACTCCATCCCGACCATCTTCGTTCAGTCTCTATAACACTGAATTTTAAATGCAGGGTCTAGAACATTCGATCTCATTCTAAGTTGTTTTTTTTTTCAGACACTTTTAAAAGGATTTTCTATTAAGTTCCCCATCAGATAGAGAAGTTCAGATAATGAGTTCTCCCAGGATACTATTATGAGTACAAAACTTCTTTCTAGGATCTTATAAAAATCCAGGAAAATGATTGGGAAAATTATTATTTTTTTCATCAGTGGTGCAGTATGTAATAGTAGAAAGAGCATTGGATTTTGAGTCAGGGGACCTGGGTTCAACTATGCCTCTAACACTGCTTGTGTAACCTTGAAAAAATTACAGATTTCCTAGGCATTAGTTGCCTCATCTATCAAATAAAGAGTTTGGACTAGATTGTTCTTGTAGTCTCTTCTAGCACTAGATCAATGTTCTTATATACAAAAATCTCTGATAAGGGCCTGATGTCCAAGATATATAACCAGCTAATGCAAATACATAAGATCAGGGGTCGGCAACCTTTTTGGCTGTGAGAGCCATAAACACCACATTTTTAAAAATGTAATTTCGTGAGAGCCGTACAGTGCTCACAGTGCTCGCTTCTGTAACAGCGCCTGAAAATTGACTTTATGGCTCCTGCAGAAAGAGCCATATCTGGCCCTCAAAAGAGCCAGATATGGCTTGAGAGCCATACGTTGCCGATCCCTGCATAAGATGAAGAGAAATCCTTCAATCCATAAGTCATCAGTTTTCAAGAGAAGACTTGAAAACTGTGAATAACCAAGTAAGAGATTGCTCTAAATTACTGAAAACAAGATAAATTCAAATCAAAATACCTCTGAGTTTTTCCTCATATTTGAAAAATTGGTAAAGGTGAAAAATATGGAAATAGTCAATATAAAAATGCTGCAAAAAAGATAGGAACACTAATGTAGTTATTGTTGGTGGAACTGTGATTTGGTTCAACTATTCTAGAAAGTAATTTGGAATTTTGTTAGGAAAATGTCTATATATTTTGACCCAGAGATTCCCTCTGTTAATCATAGTCTGTAAGGAGGTCAGAGATAGAAAGAAAGATCACGTTTTCACCAAAATATTAGTAGAAGCACTGTTTATGGTAGTTTAGAACTGGGGAAATCAACTGGAGCATGGTTTAGCCAATTGTGGGACATGAACTATTATGCTGTAAGACATGGATAGGAAGGCATGAATTTGAGAAGCAATGTGGTTTATTGGATAGAAAAACTCTACTGGGAGTCAAGAAGGCTTAGGTTTAAATCCTGCCTCAGATACTTACTAGCTATATGACTGAGAAAGTTACTTTAATTTCTTTAAATTTCAGCTTTCTCACTTATAAAATGAAGGAGTTGGACTAAAAAACTTCATTGAAAGTCCTTCCAGGGGGCGGCTAGGTAGCTCAGTGGATTGAGAGTCAGGCCCAGAAATGGGAGGTCCTGGGTTCAAATGTGGCCTCAGACACTTCCTAGCCTGTGTGACCCTGGGCAAGTCACTTGATCCCCATTGCCTAGCTCTTAATGCTCTTCTGCCTTAGAACCAATACACAGTATTGACTCCAAGATGGAAGGTAAGGGTTTTTAAAAAAAGTCCTTCCAGCTCTCAATCTATAATTCTATGAACTACTAAAGAATTAATCAAACAGAAATAGGAAAACAATATCTATATAACCATAATTGTTAATATACTTATTATATATTATATTTGTATACAATATACATAATGCCTATATATTATTCATATAACTATACATACAGATATATACATATATTTGTTGGTGTATGTATATGTATATGTATGTGTGTGTGTGTGTGTGTGTGTGTGTGTGTGTGTATCATCTAAATGGAAGAATAAAACCTCTCAAAACTAAGCACTATGGCACTATAATGACCAATCTTGGCTCTGGAGAAGTGATGATAAAATACACCTCTTTTCCTTCTTTTCAGAGGTAACCTATGGGTTAGAATATTCCACATACTGTCAGACTCAATGGATGTGTGTGGTTTTGATCTCCTAAAGTACCTTTACTTTAAAGTACTTTATTTACTATTTTAAAGTACTCTTTTGCATTTGTTATGGGTGATGACTTGCTGGATAGATGATGGGGAGTTACTGATATACTCTACTTGGAAATGAAGGTGATTTAAAAACAAAAGGCATCAATAAAATTTAAAACACTTCAGGAAAATTAAGAGGCTAATAATAATGACTGAAAATTTAAGTAACTTGTCTATAATTATGTAACGGATAAGTATTAGAAACAGGATTTGAACCTAGGACTTTCTGATTCCAAGTCCAACAATTTCTTCACCATGCCAACATCTGTCTCTTGTTTTGGCTTGTGCTAATCTTGATAAAATACCCTGTGCTTATCTTGATTTGCTTAAGAAAGCGTTTCTATTCTAGTTCTATTCATTGCTCTCCACAATTGTGGTTTTGTTTTTTTTTTTTAAATCCACTCTTGGAAAATGTTACCCCTCAATAATGACAACTTACTAGGAAAGTGCCTTTCAGCTCACAGGCTCAGAGGCTGTGCCTTACTGTGAGGGTGTTTATGACCATGTTTGTACAGCTTGACTGAATTGAGCCAAATAGCATGCACTTTGCTATTGCTCTTTTATTCTCCCTTTTGTCTTTTTTGGTCTTAATGACTGAGTCAGATTAGCCATGTGGAAGTTCTATCAACCACTCAGCAGGAAAACTTACAAACAGTTGACCTAGTTGGCCCAATAGATTTAGATGAAGTCTATACAGGAAAGGAAAAAAAAATACAATAAGGTTGCTAAATAATTTATCTGTAAATTTCACCATAGAATCATAGAATTGGCAGAGACCTGAGAGATCACCTAGTACAATCTCCTCACTTCCCAGAGGAGAAAGCTAAGGCCCAGAAAGGGAAGGTGACTCACTGAAAGTAGCTAATCTGTGAATAATTTGGGGTAAACTCTTCTTGTTTTTTCTTGTCCCTGAATAATCTGGAAAACTGCCTTGACTTTTCCATTTCCCTTTGCCAATGTGGAAACACCTTCAGATGGAATAAGAAAAGGAACTTAAAATCATGCAAGAACCAAAACTCTTTTTGTATGTGGTCTCAACACAACCTTTGAGTGAAAAACTCAGGAGGATGAACTCACCCACTATGTCTTGTTTCTGTTTTGTTGAGGCCCAGGGACTTTCATGGCCAAATGAAATATCTTTGGTTTTTTTTTTTTTTTTTTGCTCTGTATTGTGGGTTGCCATGGCTGAAGAATTTATCACCTAGTGTCCAATTGCTGATGAGCCCATGATCCCAGGCCTAATATTAATCCTTGAATATGGAGTTTAACTATGTAGCCATTTCATGTGTATTTGCCTCCATTTTGAATAATATTAGAGTATGTAGCTGAAGTCAAAGATTTTTAAACCTTAGAAAGAGAAAAAAAACTGCAGGAAAAGACCACAGGTTGAGAAAATTCTCATTTTTTCCTATATCTAAATTTTCTGTTTCCAAGAAACTGTAGAGAGGAAGCCAATGTTGAAATCAGAAAGACCTGAGTTCAAGACTTATTCCTGACACAAACTAGCTGTTGAGACATGGAAAAGACATTTGATTTTGTGTCCCAGCAATAGTCTTTTACTGGCTGTCTCCCACACCGGGAGTGCTCTCCTTTTTCATTTCTGTATCCTGACCTCTCTGGAGAACTTCTTTTAAGTTCTAGCTAAAAATCTCACCTTCTACAGGAAGTTTTTCTCAATTTCTTTAAACCCTAGTGCCTTCTCTTTGTTGATTGTTTCCTAGTTATCCTGATAAAAATCCAACTACAAAAGTGATCTGATTAGAATAATCTATCTGCTGCAGATAATGGGAAATTTTTTGTAATGGGTAAAATTTGGAAAACCAAATATTAGTATTATTTTTATGCATCTCTCTTGAAGGTTCACAAAACATGAAGTAGAGTATACACATCTTTACCCCTTTTTTCAGACAAGGAAACAGGCTTAAAAAGATTAAAAAACTTTGTCTTAAGTAAAATAGCTAATAGGTCATAGGATCATTGATTTGGAGCTGGAATGGATTTTAGAGGTGTTTTAGTTAAATGCTTTAATTTGATAGATGAGAAAATTTGAGGTCTATGGAAGTTAAGTGACTTGACCAGGGTCACATGAGGATTACGTGTCAGAAGTGGGATTGTGACCCAAGTCCTCTGACTGTGGAGTCTTTATGAAAGCCAGGCTATGACTCCAAGTTCGGCATTCATTTTATCATACAAGGCTGCTTCAAATTTGCAAATCAAGATGAGTCTCTATATGAGAGATTAATTCAGTTGTCTCTGAACCTTACTGTTTAGGCAAAAGCAAAGCAGATAGACATGCATCTTCTTTAATGCCTTTTACAAGGATAAAAATCATATTTGTTTCTGATGTTGAGCCTTGTAACAGCATCAAGGACTTTGGGGTTAAGACTGTATTTTCTGGGTCTTCAATAGCTATGATAGCTAAGGAAGCAGGGGCTATAGTACCTGCAGAAGCAGTTGCCTGGTCTCATCTCCAAGCTCCATTGGAGGAGTTGCTTCCTGGGTGATAGCTATAGGGTTTTGTTTGGAAGAAGGACCAGTGGTCTGAGGGGAAGAGGGAAACTTCCATTTCCAAGGGCTCTTATTGGTCAATGGATAATATTGGTGAAGTTGAGGAAGGTGGACCTTTTTTCACAGGAATTGCTCCCTTCAATGATGGCTGTAAGGTTTGTAAGGCATCCTTACTCCTTGAGTTATTAGGTTCAGGCTCCTAAGCGGTCTCCATCCTGTTCTGGGGTTAAGTGACAATGATTGTCTTCAATTCAAAAAACCCAAGTTCAAGCCCTGACTCTACCCTCATCAGCTTAAGGCTTGTCTCAATTCCAACTCTTCTACAAAGCTTTTACTGATCTCTGGCCCCAGTTCCTCCAGAGGCTCTAAATGGTCTTCCTGTCCTCATACTGCATACATATGACATTTTTATTTTGGTCTTTTTATTGTTATCACTACACTCTGGCTGTTGCTTATTTATTGTATTGTGGGAAGCTTGGTGGAATCTTTTCGTGTTTCTCCTCTTACACCGAGTTAACTTGAGAGGCTGAGGATAGAGGTGGAGAATTGACAAAAATCACAGTTTACCTTAATCTGGGTTAGTAATAACATCAATGCACATTTATAATAATAACTAGCATTTATATAGCACATTAAGGTTTACAAAGTACTTTTCACATTTTATCTCATTTAATTTTCATAATGACCCTGTCAATAAGGTACTATTATTTCTCCCATTTTATAAGAACAGGAGCCTGAGGCTAGGAAGTGGTTGAGAAACTTACCCAGGGTCAAACAGCTAGTGGCAGGATTATGAATTCAGGTCTTTGTGATTCCAAATCCAGCACTTTATCTGCCGTAACATCTAGTTTCCCCTATAATAATCCTTAAGGATTATAAGGTACTTTTCTCAAAATTCACCTGAAGAATAATAACTACCAAAGATTGCTGATCATCTTGAATGATTTCAGTAATTGCTCCCAAGTGCTCAAGAGAACTAACTTGGAAGGGGCACTTCATTGGTTTTTTGAACAAGTTGGAAATATTCCTTTGGGTAGAAATTCCTATCACAGACATTGGAGGTGACAAAGATGTAAAGATTGGTTATCCCCTAAAGCTGAACCTGGAACTTGTGGTGAGGACTTTCATGAAATTAGAGTGCTATGTTGGTCTCTGCTCCTGGAGATGCTCTGTGTTCAGAGATGTTTGGAAGTAACAAAGGGGAGCAGCCTCAGTAACAAGAATCTCCAGAACTATTATTTCATTCCTAGAGCTGTAATTCACTGTGTTGTCATTGTTTAGTTGATTAGTCATGCCTGACTCTTAATGATCCCAGTTAGAATTTCTTGGCAAGGATACTAGAGTGGTTTGCCACTTCCCTCTCCAGCTCATTTTATAGATGAGGAAACTGAGGCAAATGGGGTTAAGTGTCTTGCCCAGGGTCACATGGCTAGTAAGTGTCTAAGGCTAGATTTGAACTCAGATCCTCCTGACTCCAGGACCAGCACTCTATCTATTGTACCACCTAGATGCACTTAGAAAAGAATGCTGGTAGTCACTGTAGGGAGAACCACCTGGCTCTGCTACTTTGTCCCTATATCAAGGGAAATAATGAAAAAAAATGTGAAGGAAGGGGGCCTAGGAGTACCAGATATTAAACTATACTATAAAGCAGCAGTCACCAAAACAATATGGTACTGGCTAAGAGACAGAAGGGAGGATCAGTGGAATAGACTTGGGGTAAATGACACCAGCAAGACAGTGTATGATAAACCCAAAGAGCACATCTTTTGGGACAAAAATCCACTATTTGACAAAAACTGCTGGGAAATTTGGAAGACAATATGGGAGAGATTAGGTTTAGATCAACATCTCACACCCTACACCAAGATAAATTCAGAATGGGTGAATGACCTGAATATAAAGAGGGAAACTATAAATAAGTTAAGTGAACACAGAATAGTATACTTGTCAGATCTCTGGGAAAGGAAAGATTTTAAAACCAAGCAAGAGTTAGAGAAAATTACAAAATGTAAATTAAATGGTTTTGATTATATTAAACTAAAAAGCTTTTGTACAAACAAAAACAATGTTTTTTGAGGGATTTATGGTAAAGAACGCTACCCACATTCAGAAGAAGGACTGCATGATAAAACCATTCAAAGTCAGAAGGGAAACAACAAATTGGGAAAAAATCTTTATAACGAAAAACTCTGACAAGGGTCTAATTACTCAAATATACAAGGAGTTAAATCAATTGTATAAAAAATCAAGCCATTCTCCAATTGATATTGATATTCCAAGAGACACAAATAGGCAATTTTCAGGCAAAGAAATCAAAAGTATCAATAAGCACATGAGAAAGTGTTCTAAATGTCTAATAATTAGAGAAATGCAAATCAAAACAACTCTGAGGTATCACCTCACACCTAGCAGATTGGCTAAAATGAAAGAAGGGGAGAGTAATGAATGCTGGAGGGGATGTAGCAAAATTGGGACATTAATGCATTGCTGGTGGAGTTGTGAACTGATCCAACCATTCTGGCTGGCAATTTGGAACTATGCTCAAAGGGCTATAAAAGAATGCCTGCCCTTTGATCCAGCCATACCATTGCTGGGTTTGTACCCCAAAGAGATCATAAATAAACAGACTTGTATGAAAATATTTATAACTGCGCTTTTTGTGGTGGCAAAAAACTGGAAAAGGAGGGTATGCCCTTCAATTGGGGAATGGCTGAACAAACTGTGGTATATGCTGGTGATGGAATACTATTGTGCTAGAAGGAATAATAAACTGGAGGAGTTCCAGGTGAACTGGAGAGACCTCCGGGATCTGATGCAGAGCGAAAGGAGCAGAGCCAGAAGAACACTGTACACAGAGACTGATATACTATGGTAAAATCGAATGTAATGGACTTCTGTACCAGCAGCAATGCAATGACACAGGACAGCTCTGAGGGATTTATGGTAAAGACGCTACCCACATTCAGAAGAAGGACTGCAGGAGAGGAAACATATAAGAAAAACAACTGCTTGAACGCATGGGTTGGGGTGGACATGATTGGGGATGTAGACTCGAAACTACCACACCAATGCAACTATCAACAATTTGGAAATAGGTCTTGATCAATGACACATGATAAAACCAGTGGAAATGTGCGTTGGCCATGGGTGGGGGGAGTGCAAGGGGTGAAGGGGAAAGTAGGAGCATGAATCATGTAACCATGTTAAAAACGAATATTAATAAATGTTTTTAAAAAAAAACAAGAAGACATCAGACTTAACACCTTAGCTAGGACCATCTGCTGAGAGCTACAGAAGCCCAGGAAGGAACTGCATCACTGAAACCACCAGCAGAGGGCAGTGAGTGGTTATCAGGGAATAGTAGTGAGTCTAGAAAGCTGGCTATTGATGATTATATAGATTTGGGAGAAAGGTTGCTCTTAGAAATTTTCTGTTTTGTTTTACAGAATTGTTTTAGGTTTTTGTTTTGTTCCCTGGTTTCTGTTTTATTTTTCAAGGAATCTGTTTTGTTTTCCCAGTTATTTAACAAAAATGACTTCCCTCAGTAATACAGTAAATTGTGTTCTTATAAGTAGTTTTTGTATTCTACTTTCTGAATATTGAAGAATACCATCCATAGATTTTTCTCATTTTGCTGGGCAAGGCATACAAATCAAGAGAATTGAGAACACCTCTCAGGGCATCTCCAACCTCTTTATACTTGAGAAAGTCTCAGACAAAAATAGTACAATTATATCATATGGACTATTTTTATATGTGCCATATTTTCCCTAGATTGTGAGCACCCTGAGGGTAGGGCCTGTGACTTTACCTTTGTGTCTCTTTTAGCACCTATGAAGCACCATGGTTTAGTGGAAAGAGTGTTGTAATTCAAGCTGAGAGATCTGAGTTTGACTCTTGGTTCTATTTTACTGCTTGAGAACTCAGTTTACTCCTTTGTAATGTGAAGTAGATGTTCTCTAGGGTCCCTTTCAGCTTTATGTTTCTCTGGAGAACAAAAGAGGAACCTAAAAATCCCTTGGAGAAAACAAAACAAAACAAAACCCAGAAGCCTTAAACAAGCCTTGAAAAACAAAACAGAAATCTTCTACTGAGCAAATTACTTCCCCAAATGATGTAAATTCCCAGTGTCTTATACTTCCAAACATGAGAGTTCCTTTCCTGCTATAGTTCTATAGAATACTCAGTAATTATTTTCAGGTGTTGCTCACAACTATTTTACTGCTATTCTCTCATATTCCTCTAAAGATCTCTTGCCTCAACTCACTCTAGACTTCCTTTCTTTCTTCTCATCTGTCATTCTGCCATTCTGGAAAAACTCTCATCTGGAATCTGCTTCTCCACTCTGCAAGGATGACTTCCTTCCCAGTACCACCATTTTGGGAAAGTCTAGAGCAATGCTTCACTTCTCCTTTTAAATCATTTATACCTTGTCTTTTTATCTCCACTCTTTCCGTGATGTTTGGTGTGTACTAAACACTTAATAAAGATTAACTGACTGATTCACTGATTCCCTCCTTAATTTCTGCATAATCCCAAGCCCCACACACTATTTCTCAATTTCTAATACCCCTTTATGTGTTGTCTTTATCCATTACGACATAAGCCCCTTAAGGGCTGTCTGCATGCTTGTATTTATATACACTTAACAGAATGCCTGACACATAATAAGCATCTAATAAATACTTTATCTGTGTTTAGTGGGTATTTAATAAATAGTTATTGCACGGATGAATGTTAGCAGAGTGAATCTGGGCTTCAGAAAATGACAGTTTTGCTGGCTTTCCTTATAGACTTAATTATTAAAATCTGCTTTTAGTCCTATTATCTTTTGGCTACATTTTCTTACTTCCTTTTCTTCTGTTTTTAACTTACATAAAATGGTAAACATCTGGTTTCTTTATATACTATTCCATTTAGCAAAACTCCTTTTTTTTAAAAAAAATGAGGATCATACATATTTGACATATATAGCAGGGTATGACTTCTTGCTTGAAATGTTTTGTCCTTCCAGAAGCTCATTGACTGCCACCAATTTGGGCAAGACAAGAAAGATGATAATAGCAGACACACACAGTACTTAAAGTTTTGCAAAGTAATTTACATGATATAGTTTGATCCTTACAACAACTCTATGAAATAATTATTTCAGATATCACCTCCATTTTACCAATGAGAAAACAAAGGCTTAGTGAAGTTAAATAATTTACTCATGGTCACAACTAATAATGCAAACCAGGTATCTCCTCATTTGAGGTTCAGTTTTCTTTCTAGCATAAAACATCATGTCCCAAGACAGAGTATTGAAAACCATCTTTAGAGGAAGGCAACATCTAAGTATTTTGAAGTCATGAGAAAATGTGGAAAATTGGTTGGAAATGGAATATGTGTGTGTATATATATATATATACATACATATATATATATATATATATATATATATATGAAATTTTAAGTTTCATTCTTTTGGTATCTCCCCAATACAGTGCTACACTTGTGTTTGTTAGTTTTAGAACATAAAACAATATTAACTGTAACTTAACTTTTTTCATGTTCAATTTTTTTGTTTTTATTATTGTCATATTATATTGAAAAATAAAACCTCTTAAGTTTCCAACTTACTTTCCTGACTCTTCCATAGTAAATTTTTTGATTTGTCACCCTTTCTAGCTTTTCACGGTTTTACCCAGCTGGGCCTATCCTCTAATTTGATTTGCACATAAAGTGAACATACCTGCTATATTTAAAATAATATATTTAGACAATATTTACACACTTATTAATATAATCTGAGCTTTTAGATTGCTTTGCAAATAAAAGTTGCTAAACTTTAGGGAATTAGCATTTTATAAAAAATCCAAATTTTAAGCACAAAAGCTTGATTAACATATGAATAAAATGTTATTTAAAAAAACTTGATGTCCTGAATATTATCAGGATTTTGCAGGAAGTGTTAATTTTCTGAAAAGGCATTGAGAAAAAAAAACAAAACCCACCAAAGTAATTGTTGATAATTTTGCCATTTGGAACTTTGATCAGTTTCATCTTTTTAAAAATTTGCTGTATTGTCATTACTTTCTGTTTCTTCAGATGCTTTATTTTTATTCACTGTTATGGACTTCTGAAAACCAAAGTTTAGCTACAAATAGAACAAGTTCCTCTCAGTTTCTGTCTTACAAATTGGTGTTTTTCTTGATTTCATGTATCTAGAAATAGGCAAGCTTGTTCTTCTACCTGTAGAAGGTTGTATTTACAAGAAGTAAGCAGGGATAGTAATAATTCATATTTATGTAGCATTTTGAGGCTTACAAATGAAGATCTTGCCACAATGATACTGGGAATCTGTGCTTGGCAGAATCCCGCACCTAAATGAAGATAATTCCATAGCTCACTCTTGACTTCTGGCAGTGCTCATGGGTAAAAGCTTTAAGCATTTTTTTAGGGTAGTGTGAATTGGCCTTTGCCAAACAGCTGACAATAATTAGGAACTGTCTGAGGTTCTGAACAAGTTATGGCAAATGGAATACTGTCCAGCGGTGGAAAGTTCTACTTGTTTCCTAGAATTATAATTGCTTCTATGTGACATCTTAGGTCAATTCAATATTTTCACAGTCCTATCGATTTGGGGGAAAATTCAATAAGCCATGCTTATACAATCCAACAACCCCTCAAAACTTGTTGGGTAATCTTGGAACTGGCCTGCATCCATTCAGAATTATCAATTAACTAAGCATTTTCACTATGGGAGATTGGCCTTCTTGAGGAACCCTTTCCTTGCTATGCTTAGTCACTGTCATAATGTTTAGAGTATATATATGCTCTCTCACCACTGTTAGTCTAATGAATAGGATTGGTGTGTTTTGTTTCTTGTGCTTCTAGGAGTGGAAATATTTCTTTGTGGGTGTGTAGTTGTCTTTGTATTCCTATATAGCAATGGTTCAGTGTAGTGGGTGGTCTAAACTTGCAATCATGAAGACCTGGGTTCAAATCCCATTTCAGACACATAACTAGTATGTGATTCTGGGCAAATCTCAATCTTTTGGTGTCTCATTTTCCTCATATTTAAAATGAGGGAGTTGGATTTGCTGACCTTGGAAGTCTCTTACAGCTCTAAATCTATAATGAATATGTCCTGAAATTGTTATGTTATTAAGTGTTAGAGGATGGTGATATGAATTAAACTCATATTAGGTTGTTTTCTGGTCATTCAGTTCTGAAGCCCCTCTACTGGGGGCTTTAGGTATCCACTAATCATCTCTTTTTACTTCCTAGACTAAAACTTCTTTATCTGGCCTCTTATATGTGTTATTTCTGTCCATTAAAATGTGAACTTTTTGAGGGTGAGAACTACATACTAAGCAATGTGCTAGGATCTGGAGATACAAATACAAAAATGAGATAGACCTTGTCCTCAAGAAGCTTACATTTTGTGGGGAACAGTGGCAGTGGAAACAACTGGTAATCATATAAGTATACAAAAAATATAAAGAGTAAATACTAGATAATATTGGAACAGGAAGGCACTAGACATTTGGGGAATGAGGAAAGGCCTCATGCAGAAGATAGCATTGATGCTGAATTTTGTAGGAACCTGGGGATTCTAAGGGACAGAGAAGAGGAGGAACACTCCAGGATCTAAGGACAATGCAGAGGCATTGTGTGAGGAATAGCCAGAAGAACAGTTTTGCCAGACTGTAGAGTGAATAAAAGGGACCAATGTGTAATAATTCTGAAAAGTTAGGCTCAAGTGAGATTGTGAAGGGTTTTAAATGATAAAGAGTAGTTTGTGTTTTATCAGAGAGATAATAGGAAATCAATGGGGCTTTGTGAGGAGGGGAGTGAGGTATCATTATCTAATCCTTGGTAAAGATGTTTTATGGGACAGCACTGAAGACAGATTCCTTTGGCAAAATACCAAAGACTTCATTCAGTGATTCCAGTCATTCAACTTGATGTGAACCCACATAAGCAACATTGTCACATTTCTCTACAAGTAGCACTGAGAGACTAAGATGCTTTGTCTTGTAAAGCATTGGCAAGTGGATGATATTGGAATAGAAAACGCAGTGGAATTTTTTCAAGTATTTATAATATTTAATTTTTTCCAGTAACATGTGATAACAATTTTTGGGATTTTTTTTTCTAAAATTTCAACTTCCCAGTTCTTTCCCTCCCTTTCTCTTCTCTCTCCTCCCTGAGAAGGTAATCAGTTCTAGATTGTACATATTGTGATCATGCAAAACATATTTCCATATTGTTCATTTGGGAAAAGACTCATATAAAATAAAAACAAAACCAAGTAGAAAATAAAGTAAAAAGTAGTATGCTTTGATCTACATTCAAACTCCATTAGTTCTTTCTTTGGAGATGGATAGCATTTTTCATCATTAGTCCTTTGGAATTATCTTGGATTATTTCCTTGCTAAGAATAGCTAAGCCATTCATAGTTGATCATTGTATGCTCACTTCCCTTTGCATCAGTTCATGTAGGTCTTTACAGGTTTTTCTGAAATCATCCTGCTCACCATTTCTTATAGGACAATATTCCATTACAATCATATATGATAACTTGTTCAGTCATTCCCCAATTAATGGTCATCATATCTATTTCTAATTCTTTGCCACCACAAAAAAGCTGCTATATTTTTGTGCAAATAGGTCCTTTTCTCTTTTTTTGATTTCTTTTTTTTTTACATTTTTTTAAACCCTTAACTTCTGTGTATTGACTCCTAGGTGGAAGAGTGGTAAGGGTAGCAATGGGGGTCAAGTGACTTGCCCAGGGCCACACAGCTGGGAAGTGGCTGAGGCCGGATTTGAACCTAGGTCCTCCCGTCTCTAGGCCTGACTCTCAATCCACTGAGCTACCCAGCTGCCCCCTTTTGATTTCTTTTTGATACAGAATTGAATGGTGGTATTGCTAGATCAAAGGATATGCAGTTTTATAGCACTATAGGCATAGTTCTAAATTAACAGTGGACTATCAATCAAAACTCCAGCTGTGTGAGAATTGGGATTATGATATTTGCAAAAGCTAATTCACAGGATTATTGTAAGAAATGATGTTGTAAAGTATAAGGTAATATATAATTTTGGATCTAGAGATGGTCTCAGAAACTGTCTGGATTCTGGGTTCAAGTCTTGTCTCAAAAAAATCAAGTTATACAACCTTGGGCAATTTGCCAGCAGTTATCCAAATGTGTAAGTTGCAGACAAGAAATCAATCTGCATTGGAAGAGGAAATATGTAATGGGACTTCTCTCATTACTAATGAAATCACAAGTCTGGCTTTTTAAAAGGTGCTGTTATTTCTCAGTCTAATACATAATCACTGTATTGCTAGAAAGAAATGAGATTCATTTTGCTCAACTTTCTTAATGAATTTACTTATTTCTTTTTTAAATGAATGCTCACAAGCTAAACATTCATATATTTAATTCATTTCAACAAGTCAGCCCCATTTTTGTATTATCTCCATTGTGTTTCATTGCTCTCTACTTCTAGGTTATTCTTCATCAGAGTTTCTATTCTGGTTGCTTTGCAAGAGGAGTAGAGTCAAGTCATTTTTTCTCTCATAGTTCCCTCATAACCGTAAGGGTCATTACCTCTTCCCCAGGCTCTGCTCCTGGTTTCTGACAGGAGATGTGGGGCAGGTGAGGATACTAACTTTATTTAGGTTTTCCTGGTGTCTGTTATGGCTTGCTCTATTCCGATGATGGCAAACCTAGGATACACATGTCAGCACTGACATGCGTAGCCATTTTAGATGACACGTAGCTGCATACAGAGAAGTATTGGACCTCATGACGAGGATGAGCCATTTGCTGTAGTGTAGTGTAGACACTTTGTGCACTATAGATGACAATTCTACCTATATTAATTTATCTATTTTGGTTTATTAAATATAGTTATATATAATGATTATACATTTTTGTTATTTAAAATATAAATATCACAAAATTATGGTTTTTTTCTTGAAGTGACTTATCACCTAAATTACGCTCCATTTTTTGGCAAATTTTGACACACCAAGCTCAAAAGGTTGCCCATCACTGCTCTATTCAGTACCAGAAGGGCATCAAATGTAAGCCAAACTCTCTGTTTCCTTGACAGATATTCTCCCCCTTTCTCCCTCTCCCTCCCCCTTTCTTACAAATTACTTTTCCTCTCTTCTTCCTTCCTTCCTTCCTTCCTTCCTTCCTTCCTTCCTTCCTTCCTTCCTTCCTTCCTT
>NC_058130.1:151792392-151829546 GCF_016433145.1 Gracilinanus agilis
ATCTCCCTGAGCCTCAGTTTCCTCATCTGTAAAATGAGGGTAGGTATATTGAACCAGCTGTTTACCAAGATCCATTCTAACACTAAAAGTTCCTATCCTTTTAACATCCATCTTGGAAAATGACACCAGAATAAAGAATTATTGACTAACATTTATTTATTAAATTCCTCCTTGGTGCAGAGTCCCCTGGCAACCACTGGGGTATACAGGGAGTTGAAATGATTCAAGCTAACATTCATATAGTTCTTTATGTTTTATAAAGAGTTATAACCGTGCAAGGTAGTTGGTATTATTTTTCCCCATTTTAGAGATAAAAGAAACTGACACTGAGAGAAGTTAATGATTTATCTATGTTCACTTGTCTGGCATGTATCCTGAATTTGACAAGCAGGATTCAAATCCAAATCTTCTCTCAACTCAGGTCAGGGTTTTGTTCACTCTAACTATCATAGATAAGACATATTCTCATGCTTTCATTGAACTGATGATCTAGATGGGAATGGGGTTGGGGTGGGGTTGGAGCAAAGAGAGATAACCATAATGAATAATATTACATGATAAGTGTATTAGAGAATTGTAAAAACAAGTGCTATGTGTGATCAAGGTCAAAGGAGAAAGACTGACTTTAATTCAACAGAATCCAGAAATCTTCATGCTAGAGAGCTCTACACTGCCACAACAGTGGCATCAGTGAAGCGTTAGTATTTGTCTTACCTAATTTAATTTTCTTGAGGCAGCTGTTTTGCAAAACAGGTTGAAATTTATAGACTCATCTAGATTGGATTCCCTTTTGTGTTCTGTATCCTACTCTATATGAGAGAGAGAGAGAGAGAGAGAGAGAGAGAGAGAGAGAGAGAGAGAGAGAGAGAGAGAGAGAGACATATTCAGAAATGAGTGTGAGTTGACTATGATAGGATGATTTTTAAAAATTAAGGAGTGAGAGAGGGATGCACTGAGATAAGGGGGAAGGGAGAAATAGAATGGGATAAAGTATCTCACATAAAGTAATCATAAAAGACCTGTTACAATGGTGGGGAAAATGTGGGGTGGTAGCAGGCAATACTTAAACCTTACTGTCATTTAAATTGACTCAAAGAGGGAAAAATATGCATACACACCCAATTGGATATAGAAATTTATCTTACCCTATAGGAAAGTAAAAGGAGAGTATGAGAGAAAGGAGGATATACTGATAGAAGAGAGTAGATTGAAGGAAGTGATAGTTGGAAGCAAAATACTTACGAGGAGGGACAGGGTGAAAAGAGAGAGAGAAGAAAAGAGAGGAAAGATAGGATAGAGAAAAATACACAGTTAGTAATCATAACCATGAATGTGAATGAGATGAACTCATCCATAAAATGGAAGTAGATAACATAGTGATAAAAAAACCAGAGTCCTACAATATGTTGTTTATGAGAAACACATTTGAAGCAGAGACACACAAAAAATGAAGGTAAGAGGCTGGAGCAGAATCTATTATGAGAAAATTCGGGTGTAACAATCATGATCTCAGGTAAGGAAGGAAATTACATCTTGTTAAAAGGTACCATAGACAATGAAATAATAATTCAAAACATATGGGTACCAAATGGCATAGCACCCACATTTTTAAAGAAGTTAAATGAATTATAGAGAAAATAGATAGAAAAACTATACTAGTGGGAACTTCAATTTTTCTCTTTCAGAACTAGATAAAACCAATAAATAAACAAAAAGAAATTAAGAAGGTGAGTCAAATTTTAGAAAAGTTAGATATGACAGACCTGTGGAGAAAACTGAATGGAAATAGAAAGGAATAGAACTTTTTTCTTGGCTGAACACATCCCCTTCACAAAACTTGATAAAGGCATAAAAACCTCACAAACAAATGCAGAAAAGCAGAAATATTAAGTACATCCTTTTCAGATTATAATGCAATAAACATCTAAATCCAGAAAACTAAAGAGAGTTTAATAAAATCGAAAGTAAGAAAACCATTGAACTGACATTCCCCAATTGATGGAAAGGATGAACAAGTATGACATGTGGTGAAATGGAATACTATCATGGTATTAGCAATGAGGAGCAAGGCTTATGATGAAAAATGCTATCTACCTCTAGAAAAAGAACTGATAGAGTCTGAATGTTGATTGAAACATTCTGTTTTTCACTTTGTGTGTATGTTTTGGCTGTGTTTTCTTTCACAACATAACTAATATGAAATATGTTTTGCATAATGCACATGTATAACCTATAGCAAATTGTTTACTGTATCAGAGAGAGGGAGAATAGAGAGACTGGTACAGAATTTGGAGCTCAAAACTTTAATAAACAAATATTTAAAATGTTTATAAGATTCTTAATTTGAGAAACACTACTGTAGCTAGATATTTTCATTTTTAGAGTAAGGACGATTTAGATCCTAAGATAATTTAAAATAAGGCTTTCACCAGCTACTAATTTTCTTTTAGGTTACAAAGAAAATTGTTTGAACATTGATGGAAGGGACCTGCCATAGACTGTTGATATAATTGAAAGAACACTAATTGGAAGTGACATGTATTAATGGGCAAAATGGGGTTATATTTGTTTGCAATTAGAAATGTAAATGTTTTCTTTTTTGGGTAGCATTCTTTTTGTGAATGTTGCTTATAGAAAGAAAAATAATTTTACATTAAAGAAACTCAGCTTTTAGTCACATAAACATAATTAGAAAAAGGTTATTGGTATTTAGTAATTTTCCTCCCTCCTACCAATTAAAATTTATTTGTCCTGTATATAATTCTTTTATGACCCTGCTAGATGACTGGTTAAGTATTTTAATAAACAAACTTGAGCTAAGGTATTAATAACTGATAATGACTGAATATGTGACTATATGTGAATTTTAATAGTGGCTTTAATTGTCTTCATCCAAAGAATTGACATGAGAATTTCAGACCACTGGGGAGGAATTAATGAAAGAGAGCATTTTTTAGGGTGACATTTCCCAGCATTCCTCAACATACATAGCATAGTAGGCTGCTTATAACTGAAAATTAACTTCTCTTCTTCCTAAAGCCATAAGGCTAATCTTTAGGAGCTGAGTTTCTAGTGGAAAAGACCACTTCCGGATTTAAAACATTTCAGAGGTATTGTGCTGCATTATGCTATTTTTTTTTCCTGCTTTTCCTTAAAGTAAGAGAAGATCAGGATAGAGGGGATATGGCAGAGGCTTTTTATCTGATAGGCAGTACTAACAAACCTCTATAAGAGCTGCCTAAAAGCTCCCAAATGTGGCAAAAGTGCAGAGGTGAGAAAATTCAGGATGCATTTAGGGAACAAAGAGTCTAGTTTTGTTGGAAAATAGACTATTCAAAGGAGATTAGTATGAGGTAAGGCAAACATCACAGGTTGAGGACAATTCATGAAGAGTCTTAAACATTTTACTAAGGAGTTTGATCTTCATTTAGAATGAAGGTTTTGAGCAGAGAAGCAATATAATCAAAGAGGTATTTTGAAAAAGTTAACTGAAAGCAATTAGTAGAAAGGATTGTATTGGATTGAGGCTGTACCCTGATAAACCATTTAGGAAACTATTGGAGAAGTCTCCATAAGAGACATTGGTGCACTAAATGAGAGTGTTGGTGAGAATAGAGAAGAGATTGATTTGAAAGATTTTATAACATGATTGGATATAGATTGTTAAAATAAGGGAAGAATCCAAGAGAACCAGAATTGTTGAGCTTGAATGCCTGGGGAATAGTGGCACCATTGACTGAAATAGAAAACTCAAGAAGTAAAACAAGTTTTTCAGGGGGAGTGGGGAGGAGGTAATGTGAGGAGTGAGATAAAATTTTGTTTTAGACATGTTGAGTTTGAGATGCTCTGAAGATGTCTAGGTGGTGAAACCTAGGGTACTGGTGCCCATTCTAATATGTATTTGGGAAAGAGAAGATAGGATTGTGGATGTAGTGTTGAGTGTTAACCTGCATGTTTGAGCTTTGGAAATACAAAATGGTCAAGTGAAAAAATGTAGATAGAGAAAAGGACAAGAATAACCCCAAAGAATGTCAACATTTTGAGGGGAAATATAAAAGGAGCTAATGAAGAATATACAGAAAGAACAATTACAATTAATAGGAAGGCTAGGAATTATTAGAGGCTAAACATGTTTTAAGATGATAACCACTGTGTCAAATGTAGCAGAGAGATCAAGGATGATGTGGAATGAGAAAAATATCATTAAATTTGGGGACTCCAAGGTCACTGGTGACCTTCGCAAGAGTAATTTTAGTGGAGTAGCATATATATGGAAGCCAAATAGCAAAGATAGGCAGGGGTGGTGAGAAAGTGTAAGCAGTGATGGTAGTGAAAGAGAGATTGGCAGTGAAAGAAAGGGAGAGATGGGATAAGTAGGGAGCAGGATTGAATTAAGTTTTCTTTAGAATGGGAAAGTATATTTATTGATTGTTAGGAAATAGTCATTGAAAGACAGAATGTCAGAGAAGAGGTTAATAATAATGAAGTGATATCTCGGGAGATGTTAGAGAATGATGGAGAGTAATGATGATACAAGCGGAAGTGTGTTTAGACTTGAAAATAAGAAAAAATACTTCTTCCTTCAAGATAGGCAAGAAGGCAGACAGGATGAATGAAGATACTGAGACATTTGTTGAAAATCTGATGTAAAGAAAGGAAGTTGAAGGACTTCACGGAAATGGTGGGGAGCAGGAATGGAATGAGCTTGAGAAAGTTTAACACTCAGGGAAATGGATATGAGACACAGTATAGGAGAATATGACATGAATAGGGGTTTATATCTAGTCAATGATCTTATTGGAAGGTAACTCGAAGATTAGCTATAATTACACATTAAAAACAACAACTATTTTTTAACAAACAAAAAAACTATTTTAATCTCCCTCCTTCCCTGCCTTGAGAAATTATAGAGACTTACTCAAGTAAAATAAATTTCCTTATTGGACATGTCCAAAAAAATAGATGTTTCAGTCTGCCCCACTCTGTAGTTGCACTTATATGTGACAACTGATGGGAGGAAGGTAGAGTGGTGAAAAAGGTGAAAATATATCATTCTGGAAGAAGTTATAGAATTCTCAGCTCCTAGAAAGGTAATTTAAAAATGAGTTTTTATTAATTTTTTTTGTTTTACTTCAACTTCCTTATATATCCTTCTTTCGCTTTGAAAGCCATCTTACAGAAAGGCACCATTTTAAGTGGTGATGTGATCTAAGCTCTTCATGAAATTAGGAGCTGCAGATGCTGCTTCTGGTATGTTTTTTTTTTCCTTCTATTTGTGAAGTATATAGTGTTCATGGATTCATAAATTTAGAGGTGGTATTTAGACCTCAGAGACCATATAATTCAACATTTTACAGATGAGGAAACTGAGGCCCAGAGAAGTTAAATGATTTTTCCAGGGTTACACTATGACTAAGTGTCAGGGGTGGGATCTGAATTTAGGTTTTCTTGGCTCCATGTCTGGTATTATGTCTGGCTCACCATGCTGTTTCTTATTTGCTAACATCTATTGCTTTCTGCCCCTCTCTTTTGTATGTGTGTGTGTGTGTGTGTGTGTGTGTGTGTGTGTGTGTCTCCAACCTGTCTAGGTTACTTTCATCTACACTGACAAGGTAGAGGGCAAAATCACTCCTTTACTCCATTCATTTTCACTTTTAATAGTAAGCTTGTCTTGCATTTGCAAGACTGATAATTGGTGTTCATCTCAAACAAGAAGACATTTGCACATACCCTGCAGGTCATTACAACAGTTACCTTGGTGACCATACTTGAAGATGAACTAATACTCTTTTGTGGCTCACCCTGGAAACTCCCCCTGGAAGCAGACTGCATGTTTCCCCCAACTGTTCCTTGTATTGTTTGTCATGGGAGCTCCTGGGAAAACTGATTTTCAACTTCCACAGAATCACAGGATCTCAGAGTTATAAGGGTCTTCCAGAAGGAAAATAAGAGTTTGATATAGAATTCTGCCTTTTCTCCATTTTTTATTTTGTCTCATTTACTCTAAGGGACTAGTATTTAGTCCAAGTCATGCCTGAATAAGAATCCTTACTATATTAACCCCTGATAACTTGCCATCCATCTTTAGTTTAAGACTCAACGTGTGTGTGTGTGTGTGTGTGTGTGTGTGTGTGTGTGTAAGGAGACTCACTAGACAGTTCCATTCAATCATCTCTAATCATTTATTAAACGAATTAACATACAATGTGCCAGGTATTGTGCTATGGTGCTGGGGATACAAAAAAGGTCTCTTCAATCTTGGATTCACTTTTGGACAGCTCTAATTATTAGGAAGTCTTTTCTGACATCCTGCTGAAATCTGCTTGTCTAACACTCTCACTCATTGCTTCTAATTCTGCCTTTGGACCCAAGCAGAACAATAATCTCTATTCCATATGACACCCTTTGAAGTCCTTGAAAACAGCCGTCTCATCCCCTTTAAGTCTTTTCTTCCAAAGGCTAAATGTTCTCAGTTCCTTCAACTGATCTTCTAATGGCAGGGTCTTTAGTTTCCTAACCATCTTGATCTTCCTCTTCTCAATGCCCCTCCTACTGATCTATCTCATTCTAAAATGTGATCCATAGAACTGATCAGAGTATTACAGGTGTATTTTGATCAGGGAAGAGTATAGAAGACATTACCTTCCTTGTTCTGAGTATTATGACTTGTTTAATCAATAGATTTTTTCATAGTCAAATTGTCATGGTGACTATGACTACTAAAACCATCTTTCATAGAAACTGCTGTCTATCCATCCTTGCCTATCTTTTACTTCTAAAGTTGCTTTTTTAGACCTGGATATAGAAGACATATGCACACACATACATTCATATTAAATCTAATCTCATTACCCACTAATCTAGCCTATTTCTTTTGTTTTCATTTTTGGATCCTGATTTTGTCACATACCTAGTTAGAGATCCCTCTCAGGTTTATCCCAGCTACAAATTTGAAAAGCCTGACATCTATGCCTTTAAGTCACTGATAAAAATGTTAAACAGTTGAGGACACAAATCCCTAAGGAACCTCATTAGATTCCTCCTTCTGAAATGACATTAGATCATTAAGAACTACAATTTGGTTTCAACCATTTCACCAATTCTGAATTCATCTCAGTGTACCTATCTAACCCACATCACTCCATTTCATCTACATGAATGAAGAGTATGGATGATTTTATCAAATGTTTTGCTAAAATAAATATTAAGTTATATGTATTTTAGCATATTTTAGCATTCCTGATGTGGGCCATCTGGACTAGTAACCCTTTCAAAAACGGATATGGGGCTAGTTTGGCAGAACCTTGTTTTGATATAATTCTTGGTGATCACTATTTCTTTTTCAAAATGTTCATTAACCATCTCTTTAATAAGATGATCTAGACTTTTGCCAGGAATAAAAGTCAAATTCACTCACCTAAATCTTGAAGGCCCTACTCTCTTCCTTTATTATTTTTAAAAACTGGGGTAATATGCAACCTTCTCTAATTCTTTAGTACATATCCTGTTCCTGGAAAATCTTTCAAAGAATGATGACTGTGGCTCAAGAATCATATTTGTAAGTTCTTTCAGTACTTGGTCCTGGTGATTTAATCTCACTGAGATCATGTACATAATCTTCTAACAGCTCTGTGTTTATTTTGAAAGCCAATGATCATTCCCATTGGTAGAAAAAAATAGAAGGAAAATAAGAGTTTGGCATAGAATCCTGCCATCTTTCCATCTTTTGTTACCTTCATCTCATCTACCCCAAGCATTAGTCTACTCTGATTCTTTTTTAATCAATATAATCTTTTTTGTTGTTGTTTTCCTTAGTTTTTTTAAGCCTCGCCTTCCACCTTAGAATCAATGCTATGTATTGGTTCCAAGGCAAAAGAGTTGTGAGGGCTAGGAAATAGAGATCAAGTGAATTGTCACAGAACTAGGTAGTGTCTGAAGTCAGATTTGATCCCAGGACTTCCCATCTCTAGACCTAGCTCTTAATCCACTGAGCTACCTCACTACCCCTTTCCTTAGCTTTTGATAACTATATATCTCAGCTTATTCTGAGCTTTAGCACTCCTGATACTATTCTTACAAGACTGCACTCTGCTTTTTTATGTCTTCTCCATTACTGGTCCTTTCCTCCATCCTTTTTTCAGATCTTTTGATCTCTTTAGACAATTCTGTACCTTTTTTTTTCTTCATCAGAATTGGTGCTTTTTAGGTCTTCAGAATTTTAGACTGTGGAGTTCTCTATCCTGACTGGCCCAATCAAGTATAGTTCATCAGAGTTTACCTGTGCTTTCTTTGACACATTTGAAGTTTGTGCTCCTAAAAATCTAGGATCATGTCAGATTATTCTTGACTTTTCTCTCTTTCTGGACAAAGTTGTCACTTCCCTTCTAGGTTCTTATCACTTTCAGTGCAGCCACTAAGTTCCTCTTTGTAGATGAGAGTCAGGCCTAGAACTGAAGTTCCTCTTGCCAGCTTGTTTGTCTTTTGAAAAATGAAATTATCGCTAAGGAAAAATAGTTTTTTTTCAGCTACCCTGGTATTCGTCAGAGAGGGATCTCTAGCATATGCCTGCTTAGTTGAGATCTCCCTGTCACTACAATATCACACCCTTGTGCCACATTTATGATTTATTTCCTGAATGATGTCTTTACACAATCTCCATGTGTCCTGAGTTCCATGGTGCACTTATTCATTCTAATGACAATATCACCTCTATAATTGTACTAAACTGGATGTTCTCCAACATATTTCACCATTTATGTTTCTAGATTTTATTGAATATCATCATTATTTTTTACAACATAATAATCACTAGCATCTAAAGGGTGTTTTACAGTTTAAAAAATATTTTACTTCTGCTTTTACAATTGATTCTCATACCAACTCTGGAAGGGAGGTATTCCTGTCATGCAGTGCTACTCCACTACTCCTTTTATCAATTCTTATTTTCTTATTCCCTCTCAGCTAATGAGAAGGATGGACAGGTAGAGTAGATAGAGGTCAACTTTGGGTATTTGGAAGACTTGGGTTAAATCTTGTCTCTGAGACATGCTCCAGGGCAAAACATGACTCAATGTCCCAGGAAAATCTCTAAGGCCATATGTTACAGATGAGTTACTTCAGGGAGAGTTTCCACAGTGGGATCTTCTTATATTGGTAAAATGATAGATTAGGACCATTTTTCTACCCTCCCTCAATACCCTTTTTATCTAATTAGATTTGTTCCAGTCATTCAAGGTCCCTTGAGAAGGATATTCCAGTTATGAGTCTCATTCCACTAATAACTATGAGGATAAATTTTACTCCTTGCTTGAGATCATCTCTTATACCTTACTTTTATCTCTACTTTGTGCATTTGTATAGAAACTTCTGAATGAGTTTTATCGTGGATTCTCTCCCTGTATACTATACTGAGAATTTCTGGTTCTTTCTTCTGTTATTCTTTTGACTCTATTATACATCTATTATGCTCCATAATTTTAGGCTCAGCAGGTCTATAAAGGGATCTTTCTTAGTCTTCCTTTACTTTTAGTTTAAAGCCTCTTTATTTGATTCACAAAATTTCAGGCAAATAGACCTTGTTGAATATCCTCCATCCTTGACCAAGAACCTACCATTCCCATGCTTTAAGCCAAAGTCCAAAAATCCAAGATAGTCAGCATGGCCTAGTGGACAGAAAGAGCTATGTGACCTTGAGTACAGTCATTTAAATTCTCAGTGCCCCAGGCAATTTCTTAAGACTACAAATCATGCAGAAGATCTGCATCAGAGAGAGTTTTCTTGATAAAAGATCCCTTTACCAACAAAATTACTAGTCTGGTCCAGTTCTCAGCTACCATCTGATTAGCTTTTTATTTACTAAATCTACTTTTCTCTGCTGAATCCTCTACTTTCAATCAGTGGGAGTAGCGAAAACATAGATTGTACACCTAATGTTTATCTCTCTCTTTCTCTATTCCTGTCTCAGTCTCACTATATGTTTTTCTTTGTCTATTAGGAGGCAACTAGTGGTGCAATGGTTAGATTGATAGAGTCAGGAAGACTTGAGCACAATCTAGCATTAGACACTAGCAGAGTGACCCTGGGCAAGTCACTTAACTTCGGTTTCCTCATCTATAAAATGATAACAGCAGCATTTACCTTCCAAGTTTGTTGTGAGGATTAAATGAGATATTTTTTAAAGGACTTAGCACAGGGGCATCTGGGTAGCTCAGTAGATTGAGAGCCAGGCCTAGAGATGGGAGGTCCTGGGTTCAAATCTGGCCTCAGATACTTCCTAGCTGTGTGACCCTGGGCAAGTCACTTAACCCCCATTGCCTAGCCCTTACAGCTATTCTGCCTTGGAACCAATACTTAGTATTAATTCTAAGACGGAAGGAAGAGTTTAAAAAAATTAAAAAGAACTTAGCACGGTTCTTGGCACATAGTAGGTACCACATAGACTTATCCCTCTTTATGTCTCCCTCTTTCTCTTAGCAGTGTTTTTTAGATGCATCATCTGTTATCTTCAAATCAACTGGAATTGGGGAAGTGGGGATGGTAATGGTCATGGTCATCAGACTTGATGAGTCTTGGGACTCTATGCTCATCTTGGAAACATGCCCTGGGAAAGGAGCATGTTATGTCCTCCTCAAGGAGGAGTTATGTCAAGTTGATGATTGTCCTGGGTACCCCTCAGCAGGGAGAGATCAACCACCACCACTTGTCTTCTGCTGATCATTACAGTCTGAGCTCTCAACCTCTTGATGCCTATGAATCCACATCATCATTCCTCACAGCTCAAACATTGGCTCCTTGTTGAAATGGTCAGTTCCCTCCTCTTGGAGAAAAGACTTTCCTACATTACTCGGCTCCAAATATTAAGTAGTCTTTTCCCCTTTACTTCTCAATGTCCCATTATTCCACATCACCACTCTTTGAAACTTCCTCATTGCCTTCTTTCTGCCTCTTTGCATTTCTGTCATTTAAAAAACCACCACCTTCCATCTTTCCCCTGCCCCCCCAATCTTTTTTTAAAAATTTTTTATTTAGAATATTTTTCCATGGTAACATGATTCATGATTCTTCTCCCCTCCTCTTCCTTCCTTCTTCACTCCCAGAGCTGACAAGCAATTCCACTGGCTCATACATGTATCCACCTTCCATCTTAGACTCAATACTGTGCATTGGTTCCAAAGCAGAGGAATGACAAGGGCTAGACAATGGAGGTTAAGTAACTGGCCTAGGGTCACATAGCTAGGAAGTAGGCCAGATTTGAACCCATAACCTCCTGTCTCCAGGGTGGCTCTCAATCCACTGAGTCCTCTGTTTTTCTCATTTTTAAAAGCACATTTCATCATACTTGATAACCAGAGAGTAGGCATGCATTCCTCCAGGTATTTCACCTTCTCAAGTAAGTCACTTCCCCAGACAATCCATTCTCCACACAGCTGCCAAAGTACAGAATATGACCTTGTCACCCCCCTACTCAGGAAGCTCCATTGGCATTTCTCTTCCCTGTGATCCAATAGACACTCCTCTGCTTAGCATTTAAAACTCTTCCCCATGTGGCCCCCACCTACCTCTTTAGCTTTAATATACTTTATAGTCATTATGTACTCTATGGTCCCACAAACTGGTGTTCTTCTCATGCACTACACTTCAGCTGCTAAGTGTCTTTACACTGGTTATTCCCCATATGTAGAATGTACTCATTCCTCATCTCTGCCTCCTACACTCTCTATTTCCTTTCAAAGTCTCAGCTCAAGCTCTACCTTCCATCTGAAGTCTTTCCTGTTCCCCCAGCCGCCAGTGTCTCTTCCCCTACCTCCACCAAATGATGTTGTATCTATTATTTTGTTATGTACTAGTACACTGTGGGTTAGTACCTGATGGTGGGTAGGAAATCTCCCCAGTGTTCCCTTTCACAATCCCCTGGACAGCTGTCCTGTGACTAATTCGGTCAGAGGGTGACTGACAAAAATCATCCTTTTGTCTTAAAATGACAGAAGAAGATCTTATATGGGGATGGGAAAAGGGTTTGCAGGTGAAGAGACTTTGCTCGTTAGCATGAGAGTGGGGGATGCCAAGTCAGGAAACTAGAGGAGCTACTACAAGATCATGTCTTCTGAGAGTCATGCAGGACACTCAAACGAATCCTCAGAGAACCCATGCACAGAGAGCTCTAGTAGTGAGGCTAGAAGCCCAATAGTCTCAGAAACAAGACCCTACCAAGTCACAACAACACTAATCCTGTTAATTGTCTTTTTAGGAAGAACAGGTGTTCTGAGAATTCTGTGGTGCTTAAGTGAAAGACTCAGGTCCCTAGGAAATAGCCATATAGATCTGTTTGGGGTTTTAGACATTTTTTTTAAAGTTACTTGCATGAAGGTGTTGATGACTTGTTTATCAGATTTTCAGATGTTGATAAATCTAAGAATAGTTGCTGATACATTGGGTGACAAAGCTAGGATGCAAAAAGATGTTGACAGATGAAAACTAGGGATTGAATCTCTGAAGATAAAATTTATGTTAATCAAGAATCTATAATCTTTTTTTTTTTGTGGTTGCTTCCTTTGCTAACAGATAGTAGTAATAGTAGTAGTAGTAACAGTAGTAGTAAAGTAGTAGTAGTAGTAGTAGTAGTAGTAGTAGTAGTAGTAGTAGTAGTAGTAGTAGTAGTAGTAGTAGTAGTAGTAGTAGTAGTAGTAGTAGTAGTAGTAGAATAGCTAATATTTATAAAGCACTTGCTATGTGCAATGTTTGATCCTCACAACAAACCTGGGAGGTAGGTGCTACTATTATTCCCATTTTACAAATGAGGAAACTGAGACAAACCAAAGTTAAGCGACTTAAGGGATGACCCTTAACAGGTTGTTAAGAGTCTATCTCCAGATTTGAAGTCTTCCTGACTCTAGACTTGGTGTCTATCCCAACTGCCAGATCATAATCTCTTTAATACTTAGGAGGTGGGCTTTGAGAATTCCTGTAGCTAAACAGTTCATCACTATGTGTCTAACCTGATATAGAGTCTCTTCCAGTTTCACCTATCTGGTCTTCAGACAATGGGCACGTGATTTCCCAAAAGACCTGTACTGATACTTTTTCAAGTAAATGGATTCTTTTGGAGCTTGGACTCCCCTGGCAGAGTCTCCAAAAAGCCATGCCATGATCATTTGGTCAAAAGGCACTTAATTGTTGAATTGAAGTATACAACAAGTACAGAATGGGATGCATACTATAAAGAAATTCATATGAAAAAGGTTCCAGTGTCTTAATGAACCACAAGCCCTCAGATGAGTCAAAATGTTGACACAAAAGCCCCAAACACAAACACAAACTTAAGATGAGTTCACATAGGCTTAATGTGAAGGCCTAAGAAAATTATAATTATCCTGGTATACTCTGTTCTGGCCAGTCTACATCTAGAATATTGTGTTAAATTTCAGGTACTACATTTTTTTTTAATTTTTATTTTTTAAACCCTTACCTTCCATCTTAGAATCAATACTAAGTATTGGTTCCAAGTCAGAAGAGTGGCAAGGGCTAGGCAGTGGGGGTTAAGTAACTTGTCAAATAGCTAGGAACTGTCTGAGGCCAGATTTGAACATAGTATCTCCAGTCTTTAGGCTTGGCTTTCAATCTCAGGTACTACATTTAAAGAAGAATATTAATAAAAGTGGGATGATATGATCATAAATATAGAACTAAAAGAGACCTCAGAGGTCAATGCTTCACTATGGCAAGAGAACTAGAGGCTATGCTGAACAAAGACTAGTTGAAGGAATTGGGGATATAGGAAGAGAAGACTTCAGGAATATACACTGCCTGTCTCATAGTATTAGAAGAGCCTTTATGTCAGTGGAATTAAACTGGTTACTTGACTTCAGAGGTAAGAACTGAGAGCCATGAGTAGACACCTTAGAAAGGCATATGTAAGTTTGATGAATGAGAAAGCTTATTGCTATTTAGAGTTGTTCCAAAGCAGAATGAATTGCCTTGTTGGTAGATTCTTCATCTTTAAAGGTCTCTACACAGAGTCTGGATGATGATGGTCTCCTTAGAGCTATTGTGGCATGTATTCCTTTTTAGGAATAAATTGGCCTAAATGATCAACTTAACTCTCATCCAATGGTGAGATGCCATAATTATATGAATTTGAAATATGTCGCTTTCCTACCTAGACTATAATGCTATTGATATAGAAAACAATCTAATTTCCTTTGTGATATATGATGACCTCTTTTGAGCTTTTCATACTCCCTAAAGAACTGCTATTACCAGTATTGTTCATCTTGGTCTTACTTAAAGAGTCTACCTAATAGAAAAAAGACTTTCAGAATCCATAAAAAGGTATCACTAGGATCCTCATTCCTAGGCTTAGGCATTAAGGAAGGCTGGAACGAGTTTATATTCATTCAAAAGTAAGGGCCAAGTTGTTTTTGCTGATGTTTTATACATACATAACCATTATATATGTATATTAACATTAGACAAGGATTTAGGAGGTGTGGGGATCGAATTCTAGATTTTCCACTAATTGGCATTCTGACCTTGAGGAAAATCATTTGACTCTTCCAAACCTCGGTTTCTTTATCTGTAAAAGGAAGGGGAAGTACCTAGATGGTTTCTGTCAGAACTAAGAATTTATAAAAATATATATATATATATATATATATATATGTGCATATATATGTATACATATACATCTTCAGGGGGCTTTGTATTTTCATAAAAATCCAAGATTTAAAATTTTGTTTGAGAAAATTTTCAGGAAAAGAAGCCTGCTAATGCTTTGATTCCAGAAGAAGAACTATTTGGAGAAAGATACCTGCAGAAACCTACACTCAATCAAGATGATCCAGAAAATATGCCTGCAGAAACCCACATTGAATCAAGACAATCCAAAATGAACTTTGAGGGGCAACTGAATTGAACTTAAGGGGATTGAACACAATTATTTTTAATTGTAAACTCTTATGCCAAAGGGGATTGCCCCCTAATTGGTTTTTTGTCAATGTATCATGCAAAACATTGGTTTTGTTCGCTCTCTCGCTCTCTTGCTCTCTCTCTCTCTCTCTCTCTCTCTCTCTCTCTCTCTCTCTCCTATTTCCCTCTTATCTCTAACTATTGTAGTTAGAAGATTTTTAGGAGCACAAGATGATTACATCAAATGATCAATTGGGGAGATGAGTCTCCCAAATGATCATAGGGGGGATTATGAAAATGAGATTAAATCTACCTTGCCCATTCTCAAATCTAATCACCAAAAGTATAAACAACTCCACTTAACTCTCAAGTGGGGAGGTCTGTGACCCATGTGTGCAAGAATGGGTGATGAATCAGAATTGACTGACTGTCCCCTAGGCAGTCCTAAGAAAAGTGTCTGTTGTGATTGAACACGTAAACTGGAAGAGGGGAGTCACAGGAAGTGAAGAAAGGAATGGCCTGGATAAATTGAAAGAACTTCTGGGGCTTGGCCCTTTTGGCTCTTGGCTGCTTGCTTCTGTTGGTGGTGGGTGACTAGGACCTGGAGGAGCTCTGACCACTGGCTGAGACTTTGGACTAAGTGAGACTGCTGTTAATCTCTCCATTGGAATTACACGTGGGGAGGGTAAAGACTAAATTTTCCTGGACTTCTCTAAAGGAACTGTTCTTTCAAAAGAGACTCTATGACTGAAGCTTCAGCTTCATTCACCTCTGGGGCCCTCTGGCCCTCAGGCCTTGAGCCTTCTCTGGTTGAGGACTGATTAGATTTGTCTGGGTTAAACTAGGGGGCTGGAGCAAATTACTTAGTGTGTTAGATTACTTATCCTATCCTATCCTCTCTCTGATTTTCTTATTTTCTCTTCCTCTTTTCTAAATAAACTTCTGTAAAAGTCATTTTGACTTGAAGTTATTTTTAATTAGGAATTGATAATTATTCAGTTTCCTGGTGACCAAACCTTTTAATATCCACCCAACCAAAACCCCTTTATAGCCCTTACACCAACTTATAATGGAGAAATGAGACATCACAAAAACATGAGAGAGTATTTTATCTTCTCAACCAGAAGTTGTATATATGTATACACACAAAGATAAATAGATGCATAGATACTTTCAATGTAAAAGAACCTATTTGTGTGTGCATGTATATATATGTGTATGTATTATGGGAGTTTTCCTTTCCTCTGAGACAAAAGATTTTATATATATTTTCTCCCACTGAGGAAGAGGAAATGTGATAATATTAGGATCCCTTAATGTTATGGGAGCTCAAATCCATAGGGCCATCTGATATTCTCCCCTTATTTTAGAAATAAGGAAACTGAGGCTTGGAAATGTGAGTCATTTTCCTCAAGGTTACTTAGATAATTAGTGAAAGTATTAGGACATGACCCAGTCCTCTTTAATGCTACTCTAGTATTTTTTTTTCTGCTATAGCATACATCTCCTTGGTGCTCAAGTTGGTTATTAAAGCCATTAAAAAGTAACCAGGAATTCCATTCTAGGACAGTAGAATGTGACCTAGAGGAAGGAAAAGTTTCTTTTCTAGATTAGTCACCTTATTTTCTCAATTGGCCAATTTGTAGATGAGAAATCATTAGAATGGGCTCACTGATTCCTCACTGTGATACTGTAAGAATGAAGTCATGTTTCTATGATCAAAACAATTAGGGCAACATTTAATATTAAATAAGACATAAAAACAGATATTCTAATGGAACATCTCTGATGCAAGGATTTTAATTTCCAAGTGCTTAGAAACTGACTTTTCCAGTCAGTTTTTGTCATTATTGCTTTGGGCCACCTTAAGTATCAACAATAAAGGGGTTGCCTGAACCCTATGTATAGTAACAAAGCTATTGCAGCATCCTACCTTTCTCAGAGTGTACTCTGAAATGTTATGAAAGAGCAGAGATGCAAGGAAAAATAATTCGACTACTCCAAGCCTCAGTTTCCTCATCTGTAAAATGAAGAGCGTGTACTACATTAGAGAGAGAGAGGGGGAGGGAAAGAGATTGAGAGGGAGAGAAAGAGAGAGAGACTGGGGGGGGGGAGGAGAGAGAGAGAGGAAGGGAGGGAGGGAGGGAGGAGGGAGTGAGGGAGAAAGAGAGAGAGAGAGGGAGGGAAAAAGAGAGAAAGACAAAGGGAGGGAGGGAGAGAGACAGAGAGGAAGGAAGGGAGAAAGAGAGATTTCATTTTCTCAGTGAGAAGTTTTACTTACATACACATACATACCAGTACCTACATTAATTTAATGCAAAGGGACATAGAACATATGTGTATATGTGTATTATGAGACATTTCCTCCCCATGAAAGATTTTACCTATATAATTTCTGAACCCCACATGCAGTGGAATACTATTGCATCAGTCTAGCCTTCTCAGCATGCACTTCTGGAAGATTGTGATAGAGTAAAGATGCATGGGAAGTTCATGTTTAGAAACATAACTCAGTTCATCTAGTGAATATGGAAGCACTCAGGTCTTTTTGGCTTACTGCCCTTTGATTCTGGCCCACTGCTAGAGGTGAAAATAAATACATTAGAAAAATGAATGTTGCTTGAAATATCAGCTGCACCTTATTGTGCTCCAAGTTTCACACTGATAAATAACCTCTTTCTCGTTAATGTGCAGGCTCCCTACAATTAGCATTCTCATTTGTACTATGTAAAAAGCTGCTAACTGTGCCTTTTAGCGCCTCATTCAGACAAAAAGCAAGAAGGATAACAAAGGAGTATGACGAGTCTCAGTAAGAGGGAACCCTGGCCTCAGTCATGGAGTTCCTGTGATGGCTCTTTTGAAAACTGAGACCTATTGTGGAGAAAAATGCAACTCTGGCCAAGTTTTTTCTCTGCCCTGGTGCTTCTCACCCAGTGGACGACAACAGTCAAGACTTGAACGCAAATGGAGTTGCCTTGCCAGGAAGATGAGGGAAGATGTAGAAGATTGAAGGCAGAGCCAGGGTGAGAGGAGGCTGAAGGGGAGTAGAATAGGACATCAGCTTCAAGAGGACTTCTGGAGGCCCCATCTAGAAGGTCCCTCACACTAGAGGAAGAGCTGAAAATGTCTCTGAGGGCTCTTTGGGACTTACACTAACTCACTGATTTGTTTTTGCTTTTTTCCTTTCTTTCAATAAAACATTCCCAAGTCGAATAATTACTTGACTGTATACTTATGATCCCATGTGTTATTTTGAATTAGAATGGAGTAGATTTTAAGGGCCCATCAGTTAGTTAATCAATATTTACTAAGTTCTTACCATGTGTCACTGTTGGGCTAAGTTTTGAGGATACAACAGCAAAAATTTGTCCTTGACCTTAAAACAACATGAAAGCAACTATGTACATACAATGAAGTGTGCAGTATAAAATGGAGGAAATCAATGAGTTAACACTAGAATTGGAGGAGATCAGGAGAGGCTCCTTAGTGAAAGCAAGATTTTGACCAGGGCTTAAAAGGAAGGCAGGATGCTGAAATGAGGAAGGAGAGAGAATATTTCAAGTACAGAGAGATAGTCAGGGACATAGTGTCTTGCTACTGAATTGCAAAGCACATGGTGGGTGGTGTAAGATGAGGGAATACTGGAAAGGTGGATTGGGAGCAGGTTATGAAGGAATTTGAATGCCAAACTAGAAATGCTATATTTGATCCTGGAGGTGATAGGGAGACACTGGAGTTTACTGAGTAGAAGAGTGACATGATCAGACATAATTTTTAGGAAATTCACTTTTTAGGAAGGTCACTTTAGCAACTGAGTGGGCGATGGCTTGGGACAGACCACCAACCAGTAGGTTGTGGTAGGAGTCCAGGAGAGAAGTGGCGAAGGCCTGCATTAGATTGATGGTAGCATCTGGGCTTAAGGATGGACTATTTGCCCAGTATCTGGCATATCAGACTGGCTCTCCTAAATTCAGAAAAAGTTTATCACCAGCTGAGCCACAGGGTGATGATTTTTTCTTTTTTTGCCATAGCAACTCTTATAGATTATCTTCCATAGAGGGGTTGTGATCTGTATTGTGGAGGATTTGGGCATATAGACAAAATCATGGGTTCTTGAATATTGAAATAGAAAACAAAACGAGATAATTCACGTTAATGCTAACCAAATATGTCACAATAGAAATACTATGCCTGCTCCCCAATTAAAAGCAGAGTTTAATAAATTCTGGAGTAGGATTTTGTTAATTTATGGAGGGGCAGGTCAAATAAAACTAAATTCTGTCAAATATGTTCCCAGTAATTTCATAGACTTTTCATTAAAAAACAAAACAAACCTACAGACAGTTTAAATTTTCAAGAGCATAAACAATCAGCATCTAACATTAAGTTACCACTGCTGAGCCCACAGAGGCTTGAGGACTTAGATCTTCCTGTCCTCATTAAAAAGGGATGACCCTTTTCAGAGGAACCACTATGGCTATATTTATGATCCTGGAATGAACACATTTCCATACGCCTCTAATATGCAGAAATGTGGCAGCCTCCTTCTACTTCTGAAGTTGGGGTAGATTTTTACAGGTTATATCCATTGTGATTGAAGATTTGTAAAGTCTCACAGTGGGTCATGAATCTTTCTCAGGTATTGGTGTAGAGGAAGACAAAAGACAAGCTTAATCAGACAACTAGATTATATAGGATTCTAGAATTTAAGGAAACCTTGGAAATCATTAGATCAGACCTCTTTATTTTTGTGGAGGAGAAAACTAATACCCAGAGAGATGATTACTTGCTGAAAGCCATACAGCTAAATAGAAGATGGGGATTCAAGGTAAGGTTTTCTATTTCTGTGTATAGATTCCTTTCTATTCTATAAGGTGCACCAAAAGTCTGCAAACCATTACTATTTATGAATATCCTGGGGTCCCTTTGTATCCAAAAGCACAAATTTCCCCTTCTTAATTCTTAAAAGGCAGAGATTATTGAGGATGGCAGAAAGGGCATCAGACTTGGGGTTGGGAGATATAAATTTGATAGGACACACTGTCACTTACAAATATAAATGTATATGAATACATATATATATATATATACATATATATATATATATATATTGGTAGTTACTAAAACAGACTTGGGATTTCATTCGTTCAAAAGCTTTCTCCAAAAAAAAAATGGCAGCCCATTCATGCCCACCCATCCTATGCATCTCTCTAGTATATGTTCAACCAAAAGTTTTCCAGGGTGATGGTGGGGAAGGGAGAAGGGTGTCTATTTACTATGCTAGATTTCCCCTACTTTTCCACTGACATCTGGAGGGTGCTGGTGTTTCACCGTGGCTCATCCCTGGCATCTTTTGGTCTTGTCCTGAGACTAATACAATTCTTTCATGACTCCTTTTCTTCTGTTCTTTAGAGTTCCTTGTGTGATTTATGGTACAGCCTGATCATAGCCATCATACATCATTCTGGTGCTCTCTGTATTGTAATCATCTTTAGTTCTCAGGAGGCAAGGGTGTTTCCCTTTTTGCCATCGTCCACCTGCTGAATGTTAGCAGTTAAAAGATGGGCCTTAAAGAATTGGAAACTAAAGGGATGTCCACCAGTTGGAGAATGGCTGAACAAACTGTGGTATATGATAGTGATGGAAAACAATTGTGCTATACGGAATGATTTCAGAAAGAGCTGGAATGACTGACATGAACTGATACAGAGGGAAATAAGCAGAACCAGGAAATCATTATATACATTAACAGTAATATTGTGGAATGATCAACTGTGACAGACTTTGCTACTAACAGCAATACAGTGAGGGATTTATGAAAAAGAATGCTATCCAGCTCCAGAGAGAGAACTGTTGGAGAAGAAATGCAAATGAAAAGATATGATTTATCACTTATTTATTTGGGCAATGATTTGGGGTTTTGGTTTTATAAGATTATTCACTTAAAAAAGAATAATATAGAAATAGGTTTTGCATGATAATACATGTATAATCCAGGGAAAAAAATAAAAATGGAAAAAAAAAGATGAACCCTTACTTTCAAGGAAAGAATGTGATCCATAAAAGAGCTTTGCAGTCTGACCCTTCTCTAATTCAATTCTGGGCCCAGTGTATGGTCTGCCCCAGATGGACAGATTCTTGTACAAGCTCTAGATGGATATAAATGCATGCAGAAACCTGAGCAACTGACAGTAGGTCTTTCCTGTGTAGATGCATAGGCCGAGCTCTTTTGAGTGATCATAAATCTCTTCCAGGAGGTTCTGTAATGTTGCATCTCAAAGCATCCAATACAAGGTCATCCACAAATAAAAGCTTCTGGGAGTCCTCTGCATCCACAAATAACTTCTCTTTGACCTGTCTACTCCGTGCCAGATCCCCTCTAGCCCAGTGGCCAATACCTTGGGTCAGCATACATTTCCCTGCTTTAGGGTTAATTATGGTCATTAAACAAGGTGATTTCTATTGTTCCATTTTCCAGGGTATCTTGAATGATTTTGATGTTTGAAGAGTGTGTTATGAAAAATATGGCAAATATATGCACTTATATACAATTGAACACATGTATATATGTATATACATAAATACACATTTATATGTTCTCATACATAACTCACACATATATGCACATACAATAATATTTCCTCGTTGTAGCTGTTATTGTTCATTTGTATTTGACTTTTCATGACCCCATTTGGGGTTTTCTTGGCAAAGATACTGGAATAGTTTGTCATTTCCTTCTCTAACATATTTTACAAATGTGGAAACTGAGTCATCTAGCTAGTGTCTGAGGCCAGATTTGAATTTAGGAAGAGGAGACTTCCTGACTTCAGCTATCCACTGAGCCACCTAGCTGCCCCATTGTATAAATACACATATGCATATATGTGCATATGTACTGGTGGTTTGTGTATTTATAAATAACAAATTTGTAGAATATTATTATATATGCATATATATGTGAATATTTGAGATTTAAGTCTATAATATTAGTCTTAATGAGCTGCCTTATAATTCACATCTGAGCACCGGTCTACATGGGGGAAATGATAATGGGAAGAGAGATGGAATAATGCCTGCTAGCAGTTAGGGAAGACAGGTTGGGTGTAATATAAGCAAAGTCTATGAAGGAGACAAAGGCATTTGGCTATGCAGTTTGAGGAGGTACGAGTTCTTAAGCTTTGGATGAACAGTGAGCTTCTTTCTACACTCTCCTAAAACATTTCTGCCAAATCTACAAAGGCTTAATACAGTATTTAGGTTAATGGAAGGAGTCCTGGATTCTGAATCTGGAGGGACTTGGAGTCAAAGCTTCTGACATTCACTAGTAGGGTCACCATGAGAAAGTCATTCAACCTCTTCACACTTTAGCTTTTTCACCTACAAGATGAAGATAATTCTCTCTGTTCTACTTATCTTACAAAATTTTAAAATAAAATCATCATTAATAAACATTAATAAAACAAAATAAAAATAAAAAGATTATTGTGAAGACCAAATTAAAACAAAAAGTATGAGAAATGCTTTGGAAACTGTAAGGTGCTCAGTAAATTCCAGTCATCATTATATTTTTTTTATTATTTTCTATAGTGCATCTGTGTATGTATATGTATAGATAAAATAATCTCTATATCTATAATCCCAAGTAATTACGACTGAAGACAACACACAACCTATGAGAGGCTCTATTTGGGAAATGGGTCAGAAATTAGCTGCTACCAACTATTTGTGTTTCCATTTGTCAAGAAAGATCAGAAAGGTTTTTTTGGTTGTTATTTTGTTTTTTAAAAGCTGGAAACTCAAGGTCTGTAAATAAATATCTTGGAGGAATTAGAGAAGATTTGGAGAACAACAATCTCAATATAATTAAAAATAAGCTCTCACCTGCTACTCATTTTCTTCTTTCTCACTAACAGAAATCTTTGTTTGAACAAAGAGGTAAAAGGCACAGTTAGAAGCTGTTTACATAGTGCAAATGAGAGTGCTAATTGTAGGGAGCCTGCATGTTAATGAGAAAGAGGTTATTTATCAGTGTGAAATTTGGAGCACAATAAGGTGCAGCTGATATTTCAGGAAACACTCATTTTTCTAATGTATTTATTTTCACTTCTAACCGTGGGCCAGAATCAAAGGGCAGTAAGCCAAAGAGGCCTGAGAGGGCTTTCATATTCACTGGGTGAACTCAAAGATCCTACATCTAACTCAACAATAGTCTGTAGACTTATCTTGTGATATAAAGACATTTTCTCTCTTTTCTCTCTATACTCCTCTACTTACTCATTTTCTATCCATCTTTAGAGCTCAAAACAAATCTCAACTTTCTGATGACTTCAGCCTGCATTCTTCTGTCTAATTCCTCACATAAATTTATTATCCATCCAAGTATCAATCCTTGTTTCAATGCCTTGTGCTTCCAGCACTTAATGGTTATGTTATTTCTACATTTATTCTAAGCATCTAAGAAAGAAAACTCTTTCCAATATTTTTTCCAAGACAACTATGATCCTAATATTTATCGAGGAAAGGATAAAGTATATAAATGGAAATAAAGAGAACAATATTGATATAAAATTTTAAAATGAAATCATCATTAATAAACAACAGCAATATATCCCAAACTTATTCACTGTAACTGTGTTGGATTTATGCCAAGAATTGTTCAGTGTTAGGAAAAAAATTAACATCACATTAAAAATAAACACAACCAATTATTTTGATAGATACAATAAATGTCTTTGATAAAAACAATGTTAATTTATGTTAAAAACCCTAAAGAACATAGATATGGAAAGGACACTTAAAATATAATAAAAAAAAACTATACATAAAACAAAAAGATAGCATTATTTGCTATTGAGAAACACTTAAAGATTTCGCAGGTAAGACAGGAATAAAACTAGGATGCCTCATATCCTCACTATAATTTGGCTTAATTTAAGAAATGCTAATAATGATAATAAAAAAGACAAATTAAAAGCATTAACATCAGTGAAGAGAATACATAACTGTTCCTATTTGTCAACTATAGAATGATTTCTTTATAAAATTAAATATAGTTTTTATTTTTAGTTCCAAATTTTATATCTCCTTCTGCAACCTGCCCCATCCAATGAGAAGGCAAGAAATATACCTATTTACATAAGAAGTCATGTAAAAACATATTTACATATTAGACATATTCCAAAAGAGGGGGAAAAAGCAAGAGAAATAATGAGGAAAAATTCTTCAGTCTGTAGTCTGAGTCCATCAGTTCTTTATATGGAGGTAAACAGCATTTTATATCATGAGTACTTTGGAGTTATGGTAGGTCATGTGTTGATCAGAGTAGTTGTTTTTCCTAATTGATTATGTTTATAATATGACTGTTAGTGTATAAATTGTTTTCCAGTTTTGTTAACTTCACTTTTTTAGGTTACATATTATATTTTTATTGGAATAAAATCTTATTTTTTCCAGATTATGCCAATACAATTTTAAAATATTCATTTTCTTCTTTTAAATTTTATTTAATTGATTAAGAAAAATTTCTATGGTTACATGATTCATGTCCTTTCCCTCCTCTCCTACCACCCTCCTCCTATAGCCGAAACAGAATTCTACTGTGCTTTACATGTGTCATTGATCAAGACCTATTTCCATATTATTGATATTTGCACTAGGGTCATCATTTAGAGTTTACATCCCCATCTACCTATGTGATCTAGCAGTTGTTTTTCTTCTGTCGTTCTACTCCCACAGTTCTTCCTCTGAATGTGGATTGCATTCTTTCTCATAAGTCCCTCAGAAATGTCTTGCATCATTGCATGGCTGCTAGTACAGAAGTCCATTGCATTCAATTGTGCCACAGTGTATTAGTCTCTGTGTATATGGTTCTCCTGGTTCTGCTACTTTCACTTTGCATCAATTCCTGGAGGTTGTCCCAGTTTACATGGAATTCCTCCAGTTCATTATTCCTTTTAGCACAGTAGTATTCCATCACCAACAGATACCACAATTTGTTCAGCCATTCCCTGACTGAAGGGCATCCCCTCATTTTCCAATTTTTTGCCACCACAAAGAGTACAGCTATAAATATTTTTATACAAGTCTTTTTCCTTATTATCTCTTTGGGGGTATAAACCCAGCACTGGTTTGGCTGGATCAAAGGGTAGGCAATCTTTTAAAGCCCTTTGAGCATAGTTCCAAATTGTCATCCAGAATGGTTGGATCAATTCACAACTCCACCAGCAATGCATTAATGTCCCTATTTTGCCACATCTCCTCCAACATTTATTACTTTCCTTTGCTGTCATGTTAGTCAATCCGCTAGGTGTAAGGTGGTACCTCAGAGTTGTTTTGATTTGCATTTCTCTAATTATAAGAGATTTAGAACACTTTTTCATATGCTTATTGATAGTTTTAATTTCTTTATCTGAAAATTGCCTATTCATGTCCCTTGTCCATTTATCAATTGGGGAATGGCTTGATTTTTTGTACAATTGATTTAGCTCCTTATAAATGTGAGTAATTAGACCTTTGTCAGAAGTCTATTTTTTTCTCATTTTGTTGCTTCCCTTCTAATTTTGGTTGCATTGGTTTTGTTTGTACAAAACCTTTTTAATTTAATGTAATCAAAATTATTAATTTTATATTTTGTAATTTTTTCTCACTCTTGCTTGGTCTTGAAATCTTTCCTTCCTCAAAGATCTGAAAGGTATACTATTCTGTGATCACCTAATTTACTTATAATTTCCTTCTTTATATTCAAATAATTCACCCATTCTGAATTTATCTTGGTGAAGGGGTTGTTTGTACAAAACCTTTTTCAATTGTTTGTCATTACGAAGAGTTGTTACAAATATTTTTATACATATGGTTCTTTTCTTTTTTTCTTTGATCTTCTTAGGATATAGATCTAGTAGAGGTATTTTAGATCAAATGGTTTCCACAGTTTTATGATTGGGTCAGTTCACATCTCCACTAACAATGCATTAGTTTACCTTTTTTTCCCTCACAATCCCTCCAACATTTGTCATTTCCTTTTTTTTGGTAATCTTAGCCAATCTGATGAGTATGAGTTGCTACTTCAGAGTTGTTTTAATTTGCCTTTCTCTAATTAATAGTTATTTAGAGCATTTTATATGAATATTTATAATTTGCTTTATTCCTCTGAAAACTTCTTGTTAATATCTTTTCATCTTTTATAAATTGGGGAATGGCTTCTATTTTTATAAATTTGGCTCAGGTCACTCTATATTTAAGAAATTAGAACTTGCAAATCAGAGAAACTTGCTGCAAATATTTTTTGCCAATTCATCGCTTTTCTTCTAATTTTGGCTACATTGGTTTAGTTTATGCAAAAACTTTTACATTTTTTGTCAGTAAAATCCAACCATTTTGGGGGCAGCTGGGTAGCTCAGTGGATTGAGAGCCAGGCCTAGAGACAGGAGGTCCTAGGTTCAAATCCGGCCTCAGACACTCCCCAGCTGTGTGACCACCCTGGGCAAGTCACTTGACCCCCATTGCCTACCCTTACCACTCTTCCACCTATAAGTCAATGCACAGAAGTTAAGGGTTTAAAATAAAAAAAAAAATAAAAAAAATAATCCAACCATTTTGCCTCCTGTGAATCTCTCTATCTTTGGTCATGAATCCTTCTATTCTTAGAGAGAAAAGATAATTTCTCCTATGTTTCCTTAATTTGCTTATGATATATCTCTTTATTTCTGAGTCATTTGTCTGTTTTGAGTTTATTTTGACAAATGGTGTGAAATATTAGTCTATGCCTAGTTTGTGCTAGACTACTTGCTAGTTTTCCTAGCAGTTCTTTCAAATAGTGAGTTCTTGCTGCACTAGCTGGGATTTTTAGATTTATCAAATATCAAGCCACTGTGTTAATTTGCTTCTCTAGATCTATTTCATTATTTAAGCACTCCATTTCTTATCAGAAACAAATTGCTTTGATAATTAATGTTTCACAATATAGTCTGAGACCTGCTCTCGTTAGGCCCTTTTCCTTCATGTTTTTTTTTTTCATTGATTCCTTTAATAGTCTTTACCTTTAGTTCTTCCAGATGAATTTGATTATAATTTTTTTCTATCTCTATAAAGTAATTCTTTGTAGTTTTAGGTGTATGGTACTGAATAAGCAAATTAATTTAAAAAGCATTGTAATTTTTATACTATTGGTTTAGCCTACGCATAAGCAATTAATATTTCTCCAATTAATTATATCTATCTTTATCTCAGTGAAAAATGTTTTGCAGTTGTGTTCATATAGTCAAACATTGCATGTGTTTTGGCAAGTAGACTTACAAATATTTTATACTTTCTGTAGTTATTTTAAATTAAATTTCTATTTCTCTTACTGCTGTTTTGTTTTGATAACAAAGAAATGCTGAAGATTTGTGGGAATCTACTTTAAATCCTGCTACTTTGCTGAAGTTGTTGGTTTGACTAGTTTTTTTAAAAATTGAGCCACTAGGGTTTTCCAAGTATATAATCATATAATTTGCAAAAAGTGATAGTGTTGTTTCCTTAGTCCTTCAATTTCTTTTTCTTGTCTTTTTGCTATAACTAGCATTTCTAGTACAATATTAAATAAACAATGGTGGAGATGGACATCTTTGCTTAATTCCTGATCTTATTGGAAAAGCTTCTAGTTTATCTCCATAACATAATTCTTGTTCTCAGTTTTAGATAGATATTACTTATCATTTTAAGATATTATTTATTCTTATAAGATTTATTCCTATGCTTTCTGGGTGTTGTATTTTGTCAAAGGCTTTTCCTGCACCTTTTAAGATGATCATGTGATTTTTTATTGTTTTTGTTATTGATATGGTCAGTTATGCTTACTGTTTTTCTGATACTGAACCAACACTGCATTCTTGGTATAAAACTAGGCTCTTCATAATATATGATCTTTTTGATATATTGCTAATATTTTATATAGAATTTTTGCACTAACATTAATTAGGAAAATTGGACTAATGTTTTCTTTCTCTATTTGTGCTCTCCCTGGCTTAGGTATCAGAATTATATTTTTCTCGAGGAAGAAATTTTTTTCATAGAACTAATAGTTTAATACAGAACTGTCATCAACACAGATTCTTGTAAAATATGATATTACATGATAAGTACATCAAAGAGGTGAAAGCCAAGGAATTATGTGAGACCCAATGGAAAAGATGACCAATGACAGGAAAATCAGAGAAAGCCCCCTGAAAGAGGTAGAATAAATGAGGCAACTGATTCTCAAGGGGTTAAGAGTCTTGCCTCAAGTCACCCAGTTAGTAAGTAGCAGTACTAGGATTTAAATCCAGGTCATATGACTCCAAAATCAATTCTTTTTTTTCTTGTTTACACTTGGTTTATTCTTTGATTTAATTGATTAACTTAATGCAGAGTACATGTAAGCTTCACTCATACATAAGGGAGGAAACTGAGTCCAGGAAAAAGAGAGCTTTCTTTTTACCCCTAATGGACACGTAGTGTGGCACTCAAGCCTAGAGTTTAGGTCTTTTGGCTCTCATTCAGTAATCTGCATAGTATGTTATTAGGTTAGGCCACCCAGCAAAAATCTTTCCTGGGCCAGGAAAAAATGAATAGTTAGATGCTGATGTTAATGTCTACGATGACACTGATGATGTTGATGATGTTGCTGCTGATGACTTTACTGATGATGTTGTTGATAATGATTGAATATGTGGTTGGAGGTTTTCCTAAGGAAGGAATTTTTAAGGAGTCCTTTACCTATTTTCCCAAACAGTTTATATTATATTCTTATATTAAAATATTTTTTATTTAAATGTTTAGTAGAATTCATTCACAAACCTATATGGTCCTGGGTTTTTTCCCTTAGGGAACTCATTCAAGGCCTGTTTAGCATCTTTTTATAGGACAGGATTATTTAAGTATTCTATTTATTCCCCCCATTAATCTGGGCAATTTGTAATTTTGTAGATATTTACAAATTTAATTTAGATTACCAGTTTTATTGGCACATATTTTGGCAATGTAGCTTCTAATAATTGCTTTAATTTTATCTTTGCTTGTGCATTCCTCCTTTTCATTTTTGATAGTATGGTTTTATTTTTTCTTTTTAAAAATTAAATTAGCCAAAATGATTTTAAAATTTTATTAGTTTTTTTCATGAAACCAGTTTCTAGTTTTATTCATTAGTTCAATATTTTTTCAATTTTATTAATCACTCCTTTTTTATTTTCATGATTTCTTTTTTTATGTTTGAGGATTTAAAATATTTTGGTTGAATCAGCTAGGTGGTGCAATGGATAAAGTATTGAGGTTGGAATCAGAAAGACCCATTTTCATGAGTTTAAATCTGACCTTACACTTACTAGCTGTATGACCCCAGGTAAGTCACTTAACTATTTTGCCTCAGTTTCCTTGTCTATAAAATGATCTGGAAAGGGAAATGGCAAACTATTCCAGTATCTTTTCCTGGAAAACCTCAAAATGGTATTATAAAAAGTTGGACATGACTAAAATGACTCAACAACAATAATTGGTCTTTTCATTAGGAATACTTGAAAGTTCTTTACTAAATCAAATGTGTTTTCTGTCCCACCCCCTTCCCATAGGATTATGCTATTTTGTTGGGAACATTATTTGTGGTTGTAATTAAAGCTTTTGTCTTCTAGAATATCATATTCTAAACTCTCTGGTCCTTTATAATGATAGCTGCTAAAGCTTGTGTGACCCTGATTTTGACTCCATGATATTTGAATTTTTTCTTTCTGGATGCTTATATTTTCTTCTTGATCTGGAAGCTCTGGAATTTGGCTTTACATCTTCCCGAGAGTCGTTTTGGGGGAATTTCTCTCAGGAAATGATCAGTGAATTATTTATTCTTTTACTAGTTTTAACATATCTGGGCAATTTTTAATTTTTTGAAATATGATGTCAAGGTTAATTTTTGACCCTGGCTTTCAGGTAGTCTAATAATTCTTAAATTTCTCCTTGATTTATTTTCCAGGTTGGTTATTTTTCCTATGAGATATTTTACATTTTCTTCTTCTCTTTTTTAAAATGTATTTTGACTTTGTTTTCACTTATGTTTATCTCATGGAGTCATTAGCTTCTATTTGACTATTCTAATTTTTAAGAAGTTATTTTCTTCTGATGTGTTAGGCTTCTTTAAAAAAATTTAGCCTATTCTCTTTTACCAGTATTTTAATTCTCCTTTCATTTTTTTCTTTTAATGCTCTCATTTCTTTTTCATATTTTCTTTCTACTGCTCTTATTTGATTTTTGAAATAATTTTTTGCTACTTTTTTATATCTTTCTTTAGCTCTTCTAGGAGTTTATTTGGCTTGTATACAATTTGCATTAATGCCTAACTTTGCTTATCAATATTTTCAAGTCAGTGTCTTTTGAATTTATATCTTGAACTTTCCTGTCACTAAAGTAGCCTTTTATGATCAAGTTCTTCTCTGTCCTCCTTTTTATATCCTATTTCTTGACTTTAGACTTCATGTTCAAGTTGAGCTCTGCTGACTTCTGGGGAGTACAGGGGACATCTTGCCTGAGTTTCTTTCTCTTATGAGCTTCTGCTTCTTTTACAGTCAGTGGGTAACTATTATTTTGCAGTGTTTCCTGAGTGGTGTGATCTGGGGAAATGTCTAGTCACTAATTTCCTGGTTTGCACTTTGGAACTTACACAGGTAGAGCCCATGATCCTCTGTGGTTGTGACCACTCCTCTCTACCCTGGGGACTGTGACCTAGAACTGGGAATGGGTGACAGTCCTGTAACTGTGACCTACCTCTGGGTATTGGATGATAGAAATGCTAAGTGATGCTCAATCCTGTAATTAGTGTGAGCACAGGGGTCCACTGAAATCATTTTCTTATCACATGCTCATTTCCCTCACTTTCCTTGTGTGGTAGGTGCTTCCAGTGCTACCACTATTACTGCCACCTCCAAAACCCATGAGTAGCATGGTGCCACATTTACCACTCTTCACTCCCAAGGTGCTGTGCTCCTGGCCAGTCCCAACCCCAATTGCCCATAGACTTCACTTTCTGCCTTCCTAAGATGCCTTGAATTGGAAAAATAATTCTGTTTCTTTCTACTGGTTATCTTACTCAGAATTTAGTCTGACATGATTTTAAACGTTTTTTGAAGGGGTGTGTTGAGAGTTCTCAGGAAAAAAACACCACATTCCTTCACTTTCTCATCTTTGCTCTCCACATATATGCCCTTCCACATGTTGTTTTCTTTAGAAAACTTCAAAGAATCAGCAAAGAAATTGAGAAATCACTAGTGTTAGTAAACTAACATGATACCAAATGAATATGCAAAATTTCAGTACTTTCTATATAGCAAAAAAAAATCTGGAGAAAAATATGGGAAGAGGAATCCCAAAATTATTATGATATATGCAAATTATCAAATGGTTGTCAAGCTATCATGATACAGTCAAGAAAAATAATGGAAAAAAGTAACATTAAAGTGGAAACAACATTTCTAGACCTCAATCTATATTATCAATCAGTAATCATCAATATTATTTGGTACTAGTTAATAAATTGAAAGGCAGATCAGTAGGACAGACTAGATAGCGAAGAATTAGAAGCAATTGAACTCAAAACCTTAGTGTTTGATAAAATCTGAGAATTTAAATTATTTACAGAAGCACAATCTATTTAATGACAACTGATAGGAAATCTGGAAAGCACTTTGGGAAAAAATAACTTTAGACAAGTGATGGGCAAACTACAGCCTGTGGGCCAGGGGGAGTGGCCCTGAAATGTTTTATAGGCTACAGGACATTATTCCTCATCTGACGAATACAATGAGTAGGATACAATACAATGAAACTTAGAAAGAGTTGCCTTAGAAACAGACTGACAGCTGAACATTTCCTTTTCTTTGGCCCCCTCTTTAAAAAGTTTGCCCATCACTGGTTTAGACAATCACCATAATACTATATACTGCAGTAAATTCCAGAAGTATTCATGACCTGAATATAAATGGGCATCACATAAAAGCAATGTTGGAAATGGGCAAACTTTTATAACTGAGGTAGGGAGAAAATTCTTACTTAAACAAGGAAAAAAGGAGATCACAAGAGAGAAAAAGGATAATTTTTATTAAGTAAAATTGGAAAATTTAAATAATCTCAGTGTAGCTGAGGTAAAAATAGGAATTGTCAACTGGCAAGCAATTTTTGTATTAGATATCTTTGATAGAAGTCTGATATTCAATACATATAATTATACAAATACAGCATGTCCCAAAAATTTTAGTACAGTTTTAAGATCTAGAATTATTCCCCAATAGATAAGTCATCAAAAGATATAACAAATAGTTTTTAAAGGCATTGCAAGCTTCTAACAACTATATGAAGTCCAAAAATTACTAAAAAGAAGATAAATAAAAAATATTACGTTTTGGTTTCACGTTGTACCCTGAAAATGAACAAAGGTGAAAAAGATGGAAATAATAACTATTGGAAGTGGTGTGGGCTAAAAGCCATATCATTAAATTACTGTTGGAACTATGATTTGGTGTCATTATTCTGGAAATGATTTGGAATTATGCTAAAATGACTAAAATATATTTATGTTTTGCCTTAGAGATTCTACTACTTGACCTGTATGTACACCAATGCAGAAAGGGATTGTATATTGCAAGCTATTCTCAACATCATACTTTGTGATAGGAAAAGAAAAACAAGTGTAGGTACAAGTTGGTTTTGCTTAATTGTTGTTTTTCTTTGTCACAAGGGAAGAACCACAAGGTAGAAAGGGGGGAGAGGTATACTTGGAAATACAGATGACGTAAAAATAAAAGACATCAAACAATTCTCTTAAAAAGACTAAAAGAAATAACATGGAGACTAACATACCTGGGTTTCATCACTGCAGAAATTTCCTTAATCTTTGTTTCAAGTATGTCTCTGTCTTATGAATTTCTTTTTCATATCTAGGCATGACCTGAAGCATTCATATGCCTGTTTCAAAAGTCAATGAGGGAAGGTAGTAAAATATCAAGAATGGCATCCATGTTTTCTAAAGAAGGTGCATTTTCTGAATGGACAGCATTGTGATTCTGCTCTACTTAGAGGTACTTAGGGGTACTTAAAGTTACTGAGGTACTTAGAAGTACTTAAAATGCTTGGGGGTACTTAGTAGTACTTAAAGGTACTTAGGGGCACTTAAGGGTACTTAAGGGCACTTAAGTGGACTTAAGGGTACTTAGAGTTTTTCAATTTTCTATGTTGGCAACCTATACCTTCACTGAAACTGTCATTTTTCTAAGGGCATTTAAAGATTCTTAGGTGTATTTAAAGGTACTTAAGGGCACTTAGAGTTCAATATTTTTTATATCTATATTTGCAACATATAGGAATTGTCATTTCTCTAAATCCCAAGATCATGAAGCACTGCTTGTTAATAATCCTCTAGGATCTAAGGGTCAATGCTTCCACAAAATTCTTATCAAGAATTTATCTCTGGTAATAGCCCACAAAAATTAAGGATTATTGGAGGTCTTTGAGAAATATGAATGGATTCTACTCTGACAGCTATCACTTTTCAAAAACATGACTCAGAAATTTAACTTAATGGAAGCTGAAGTTTTTTTTTTTTTTTTGGTAGCTTGGCATATAGCTGGTTTTGCTATAGCTTAACTCAAAGTATATCATAGGATATTGTCCAGAATGGAAAAGACCGTAAGATGTTGAATAATGGGCACAACATTACACGATGGACACAATATTATACAAGTTAGTTGGCATCACTATATCAGTGAAATACTTACTCATTCCAGGTTCAGAAGGTTGTCTTTCATTCAGCTGTCTTCCATCCATGAACTAGTTGGCACACTCTAAATATCTATCTTTGTTTGAGTGGAGGCTATGCAAGGAAGGTTAAAGATATCAGGGTAAGGAGCAAGAGCCCATAATGAAGGTGAAGAGACAGAATTCTTCTCTTATTTTTGCAGTAAATACAAGATCCCCTGGATAATATACAACCCTAACATAGAATAGTGAGAAAAAATACTTGTTTAGAATCATGGGTTCTAGGATCATAGATTTAGAATTGGTATGCCTTAATAGGAAGCATAATGCCTTAGATACTGAGGATAATATCTAGATTAAGTGGACTTAAGGCCAAGCCTGCATGGCTTGCTAGGATGTCCTTGGTAGTAAGAGGAAAGTTGGGAAAGTTACTATTTTTCTCTTTGGGAGAAAGAATAAGGCAAAGTTCAGCTCAGGTTCACAGAAAACAAGGATTTCTCTGTCTTGGTGATTTCCTTAGGTGATTGCCAAAAGGGCAAGCTGTCTTTCATATCCTTGTGCTATTTTTGGGTGTTCTTGAGACCTAAAGAATGACTTCTGGAAAAACTGTCTACAGCTGATGTCTCTACTTCCTTGTCACCCACTCTTTCTCGAAGCTTTGCATTCTCCATCATACTTCTAAAACTTCTCCTCAAAGGTCACGAATGATCTCCTAATCCCTGAATTCATTGGGTTAGACTTTACTCACTTCAAGTCCTCCTTAACTCCTTTGTAGCATTTGACATAATAGATAGCAATGGATGATTCTCTATCTGGATACTCTTGACATCCTTTGCCTAAGAAATTCTCCACTCTTCCTACTTAAATAATGAGTTCCTCTGTGGCAACTTAAATAAAATCCATCTGACTCATCTATCAACATACCTTTTTAGTTGTACACCAACTGCTCAAAGTGAAGTGCATTTTCCTTATTATGTTCACTGTCTATGTCAATTATTGACTATATATTTGCAAAGAAATGTGATAGCATGGCTACTATTGCAATAGTCTCTTAATTGTTGTCCCTGTATCTCTAATCCATCCTTCTCGCAGTGGCTATAGTGATTTTCCTTTCATCATGTCACTTCTTTACTCAGTAAATACCAGAATCTCCCTATTCTACGGTCAAACATTAACTTCACAATCTGACCCTAAACTACCTTTCTGGCCTTATTACAAATGACTTCCCTTAACCAGGTCTGTGTTCAAGCAATCTGACCTTCTTACTCTTACTCTCATATATATCTCCTGTCTTTTTACTGCCTTTCTCTCATGTCTGCACTGGCTGTCCTTCCTACCTGAAATGCACTTGCTCCTCACCTCTATTGGTAAGAATCCCTAGGTTCCTTAAGAATTTGCCTCAAATGTTAACTTTTGCATGATACCTTTCCTCATCCCTCTGAAAATAACTTTGTAATATCTTGTCCAAATGTGAAATCTGTGATTCTGTCAAATTTTAGAATATAGTAAGAGCAAGTTTGCAGAAGGAGTAGTTTAGAGGTCCAGAGTTGAGAAATTTGATTTCTCTGTTCTTGTATTTCCATTATGTGACCATTGGCAACCATGTAAGTTTTCTGCATCTCAGTTTCATTATCTGCAAAGCTGGAATAATGATCTTGCACACAAGGATATTAAGAAGGAAAATGAGAACAAATACAAAAGCACTTTGGGTTCTAAAATTGTGTGCAAGGTAAAGATAAGCTATAAATATTAATATTATTACACAAATGCATGAGTTTTATAGGGTATGTTTTTTATATTTATTTTTAGATTATTTTATTCCCTTGTAATCACAAAGAAGAAGAAAATGAGCTCTGAATTTGTCAGTCAAGGTTTTATTAGTGAACTTTACTTTGTTTAATTTTGCCTAAATGGGAAACTTGATCATGGAGGGAAGTGGATTCTCCTTTTCTCCACTAAAGAATGGAAAATGATGACAACCATGTGATACAGGAGTTTTTCCATATTTGTTGAAATTGAAGAATTGAAATTATCCCTGACGGAGGTGATATGATATCACTCTGCTATCTACCATGACTGAGAAACCACTTCCTCTTTATGAGGTCCCATGACTGAAACTCAGTACTGTCCCTTTTATAAGTGATGTCACCTAACTAGAAGTTGGTTTTTCATGGAATATTTTTACTGCCCCCAATGGCTTTGAGAAAAACACTGCTGGACTCAAAATAATCTATATTATATGAAAAAAAGCAAATAATTTAGAAATGAATAGGAAAGCAATTTTTACTTTTGGACACATGCCTTGAAAGTCACAATACCAACCATACTAAATGATGCCCATAGTAGAGATATAGTTTATTGTTGGGTAGATTTGCATATACTCTGAACAAAATCACATCTTTGAAGTATAATGATGACATACAATATAAAGTCTGATATTATATAAGTGTTAGCTTTTGATAGGATTATTAGTCCTGTCCATTGATTTTCTAAGGGATGGAAAAAGCAAGCATATTTGTATGACCTGAGGGCATAATAAAGACAAAAATTCAGGCTAGGATTATGGAGAACAATAATTTTTCCTTTTTTCCTTACATTTTATTCTGATTCAAATTCATTTGTATGTTGGCCAGAGAAGATCTTGGTTATTTCTAATCCCAACTGAGATAATTCTTTGGAATGGGGCTGCAATCTCTGGTTCAGACAGAGGCTAAAATGAAAGACTGAATCACAATTTGGAGATACCAACTAGCTGTGGTTAGCTCACTGTGGTGGGTATAACTAAAAAGCTATTTGTCTATTCTCATTGGGAAAGGTTTTCTAACAATTACAACCTGATTAGAGTTAGGATGGTCAAGCAGATCACCTTGAAGAAATGAAGGGCAGAAGCTAGTAATAAGGGGCAAAGCCCAGCAAAGGCTTTATAACCAGAAGATCATTAGAGATGAATAGAACAATGCCCAGGTAAGGCTACAGAACCAGCAGCAGTGAGCAGTTTACCATAAAGCTAGTAACAAGATCAAAAGTGATGCCATATCCAGCAGCAAGCAGGCCTATTAAGGACTTCATCTCGACATTACCAGATGAAATTTGGTGGTCTTGTGTCATCAAATACATTTTGCCTTAGTCATGTATATGATCTTATTCCTGTGCACTCTTTTTTCTGATGGTATATTTATTTGTGGGAGTGTATATATACTCCATGTTTATGGTGGCAGAAGGATATTTTACTTCTGACTTTTCTTACTATACTTTTTCATGAAATGTCTTTGTTTTGGACTAATTATGCTCTTTGGCTAAGAAGAAAAGGGGCAAAGACATTTGTGGAATCTTGTGAATTACACACCTTAAACTTGGAGTAACTATCTGGAGAGCTCCGTGTATGAATTGGGTACTTTAGATGCTACATATAGAAGGAAATGCTCTGTAGTTTCTCAATTTCTCTCTCTCTCTCTCTCTCTCTCTCTCTCTCTCTCTCTCTCTCTCTCTCTCTCTCTCTCTCTCTC
>NC_058130.1:151834382-151880149 GCF_016433145.1 Gracilinanus agilis
GGGTGGACATGACTGAGGGTGTAGACTCGAAACTACCACACCAATGCAACTACCAACAATTTGGAAATTGGTCTTGTTCAAGGACACATGACAAAACTAGTGGAAACGCGCATCGGCCAAGGGTGGGGGGGGGCGGGGGGGGGGGTTGAAGGGGAAAGGGGAGCATGAATCATGTAACCATGTTAAAAATGAATATTAATAAATGTTAAAAAAAACAATAACTTCTGGATTTAGTATTTTAGTTTTCTTATTTTTATTTTAAACTATATTAATTTCTAAGCTGATCTTAGTTCTTTCTTTTTTCCCTACTTTCTCTTAGTTTGTTTTTTGTTTGTATTCTAGATTTTTAAAGTATCGAATAAACTTTGTAGGTTTTTCTCCTTTTTTGTTGAAAAAGGCATTAAGAACAATAAATATGCCTATAAATACTACTTTCCTGTGTATCATAGGTTTTGATAGGTTCTATTTGCATTGTCATCTTAAATATAATTTGTTATTAACAATAATTTTCCTTTTGCTTAAGAATTATTTATTAAAACAATTTACTTTTTGTAAGGGTCTTTATATTTTACTTAACATGTAATTATTTACTACTAACTTCACTGCATTGTGATCAATAGAAAATATTTCTGCTTTTTACATTTGTCTTTGTCCCTTTGGTGACCAAATAAATGTTCAATTTTTGAGTGTCAAAATACATTTTCTTGTACTATCCAGGTAGCACTATGGATAGAATACCGGGCCTAGAATCAGGAGGACCTGAGTTCAAATTTGGCCTCAAACACTACTTAGCTATGTGACCTTGGATAAGTCACTTAAACTTGTTTGCCCAGCCTTTGCCCCTCTGTCTTAGAATTGTTATGAAGTTAGAAAGTAAGGGTTTAAAAACTATGGTATGGAGTTTCTTTGTTAAAAAGGGGGGGGGAAGTTCATTTGGATCAATCATAAACAAAGTCTTAAGTTACGTGCAATGTTCTACACCTGAAGAATTTCCATTGACTTTTAATATACTATTGAATTCTAGAGTTTATTTTCTACTTATCATTTTGTTAGATTTATTATTTTTCTATAGCAGTTGATTTTTGGCTATTTTTTCTTGCCAGAATGCAAAGCTTTTCAACTATTTGATATTTTTATTTTCTTACAAGTTTTAATTCTTGCTTAATATCTTTAAATGCATTATTTTATCCCTTTGAGAATCTCTCAGTATGAGTTTGTGTGATTTCTCTTTCCTATCCATATTTATCTACTTTAGTGTCTGTAAATATTTTTTTAAGTTTATTAAGAGTTTAAGGGCTAAGTATTGAGGGAATGGACAATCTAAAACCACTTATCTAATGGGTAAGTTCAGGGCCTAGGAGGTAGGACAAAACTATACTAGCTCTAATTTCAGGCTGATGGGTCCAGCCTGTAAGGTTAGGAGGGAATGAAAGTCTCACTGCAGGGTCCACTTCTGTTCCAGCGATGTTCACAGCTATCCAGGAACCACAGCAAGTAAATCCACAGAGGGGTAAAGTCAAAAGAGCTGAACTGGTCTGGTATGTCCACCAACCAAACCAGATTTACTGCTCACTTGATCTTTCCCAAGGTGGATGGTTTTGGCAGGAGACAGTTACTTTTCTGGGCTCTTCACTTCCAGCAGCTAAGAAAGCCCCCAACTGCCATCAGTTGCATCCAAAGAGAGTCTCCCAGAAAAGTCTCTTTCCCTCACTATTCCATGCTTGGAACCTTCAGCACTTTCTCTGTCAGTCATCCAGCTAACTTATGTCTATTGCTTAACTTTCCCTAATTCTCTTATAACAGTACTTAATGAATATTTATTGGTTTGGGACCGATGACTCTCCTATTGAGAGCTATTTTTATTCTTTGAACATATATCCTATAGCTGCCCCTTATTGCTCCCAATTGCTCCTCTGTCCCAACCCCCTCACTGGCTGCCACATCAGTCTACTAAACTTTTTTTTTTCCTGGCTCTATCTATTTATCTACCTCTATGCATAGATGTATGTATCTCTTCCCTTCTATGACCAATTGGAATGATCGAGTTCCTCCTCTCACTAAAATATTAGAGCATCTCACTTTCTTTAAGAGCACTTGACTGGCTTTTATAGAACAATGGGTTAGAGCCAGTTAGTGTAAAGGAGTGATCATTACAGTCTGGAAAAATCTTCATAGTCTAGTTCAGTCAAGACCCTTGAACTTCATAGAGTCTTCTCTAGATGATTATCCATCCCACTGTGATCCCTCCCTTCTCCTCTCTCATAATATTTAGTATCTCTAAGAGGCAGGAATCAGGACATCCAACTTCTAGTCCCAAAAGGGAAGGAGAGGAAATTTCTGACTCCATTCAAAGAACAATTTCTTAACATTCAGAAAAATTATCCCAAAGTGGAGTGATCTACTTAGGGAGATAGTGAGTTATCCTTGACCGAGGGCCTTCAAGTCAAGAGGCTGGATGATGACTTGTAGAGAGAATTCCTATAGTAGGGATTGGACAATTTATACTCTCAAGCTTCCTTCCAACTATGACATTTTATGATTCTGTATTAGGAGGTCCGTTAGGATGATCACCATGTTTGTTTGATTATTTTTTGTCGTTTTTTTTCCCCCAGGTATCTCAGCCACTCCCTCCACTCTCAGAACCAGAGAAGGCTTCACTGGACAAAAAGATATGTAGATATAAATTATGCCTTTCATGTTTCTATTTATCAGTTCATTCTCTGGAGGTGAACTGTAAATATTTTTTTAAATTATTATTATATTGGCAGTTTATTCCTTTTTCTTCCTTGAGCCTCACACTCACCTTTTAGAACCATTGTAGTTTCCAAAGTTCCATTAGATGTTACATTCTTTATAAAGCCTTTCATGATTTGCCCCTTTCCCATTCCCACCCTATCTTCTGAAACATTTTGTGATCATGACTCAGCTGTCATTGCTTCCTGTAACTTTCCCTAATGCCTTTGGGTCTTCTCATCCTGTGTCCTCCTACCATATTGGTTTTCTTCTTATTGAGAGTTCCTTTAAGGGCCTCGTTTTTGACAGTTGTGTGTCTGACCCTAAGCATTATACCAACATACTCCTTGCTAGAATATAAACTCCTTGAGGGCAGAGATTATTTTTTATTCTATTTGTATCCTCAGTTTTGAGCAAAGTGCTTGGAACTCAATGCCAAATAAATGCTTGTTAATGATCTACCTATTGAGCTTTTAGTGCCTTCCCCTCAAAAAAATTACCTTATTTTTTACTTTTTTATATATGTTAAATATATATATATATATACATGTTGGTCCACGAATAGAAAGAAAGACCCTTGAGTGCAAGGACTTTACATTTTTGTATTTGTATTTCTTAGCATAGTGCCAGAAGCATGTTTTTTTGCTCAATTTTGTTCAACTCTTTTTGCTTTTCTTTCTGATTATCAATACCCATGTGATCATAGGAAACCATTTATTGTTCAGTCATTTTTTTCAGTCATATCTGACTTTTCGTGATCCCATTTGGAGTTTTCTTGGGAAAGATACTGGAGTGGTCTGCCATTTCCTTCCAGCTCATTTTGCAGATGAGGAAACTGAGGCAAACAGGATTTAGTGATTTGCCCAGGGTCACACAACCAGTAAGTGTCTAAGGCTGGATTTGAAGTCACAAAGATGAGTCTTCCTAATTGCAGGTCCAACACTCCATTCACTGCATCACCTAGTTGGCCATCAGAAACATAGTTGGTACTGATTACATGCTTGTTGTACTGATAACTCATGCAGTCACAAGGTGAGCATGGGGTGAAGAACTGGGGGAATCTGCAAAGAATCAATTTTAGTTTGGATGTTAGGGTGCGTTTTCCAACACTCTAAGGTGAATTTCCCCAGTTTGGAGACTGTCAAGCAGATTCTGCATTATTACTTTTTTGTTATATTTTGTGGGATACTTTTTCAGGTAAAGGTTGGACTAGATGACCTCTAAATTACATGTCTGATTTTTATCTTATGTAATTTTATGTATTTATCTTCTCTTTTTATATTTCTACAATTGCTTTTTAAAAAGCATATTAGGACCCTGGCCCCATCTGAAACTGCCACAATTACTGGAAAAACCTATAGAAGCCAGTTGTAATAGGACATTTCCCAGAAGGTAAAAATTCTTTTGGAATTTTACAACTTTTTCTCTTGTACCCTTGCACGGATAATACATATTTTAAAACAAATGACCTTTTATGGCACACATTTCCATATTATCTTTTTAGAATAACGATTCTAGCATTCTGTTTTAATACTTGTTGGTAGAAGGTAATTTTGACTTGACAAACTTTCTTGAGACCTGCTCTTCCCCATCTCTAGCTTGTTTTCCACTTAATTTTATTCACTACATAGTAGAGAATGTATAATGCAAAATGTTCATAATGGATAAGAAAATGTGCAATTATTTAGAATCCCTGGAGAACTATTATGGGTCACCCAATTACTATGGTCAATTGTCTGGTATTACTGCAATGAAATGGAACTTAAGATGCATGGGGGAGAGTTTTATTGGTGAAGAAAATATTTTTTTTGAATGACAGGTGAAGGCTATTATTTCCTTTAATTCTCTGCCTCAGCTTAGATATATGAAAACCATTTCTAAAGTGCAAATACCCGAAACTATAATCTTCTATATGTACTTTCCCCCCAAGTTTATCACTAATGTAGTGAATTAATATCAAAAATCATTTTACTATAATTAGAAGAAACTCTAATTCCAATTCATGGAAAAATGTTAGAGACCTTATAAGGATCATAGATTTAGAGTTAGAAGGTACCTCAGAAGCAAAAGAATCTGGCTTCCTCATTTTGCCTGTGATTTTGTTGGCACCAGGAACTTCCAGTGAGGGAACTCCCTCTACTGATACAGATCAATAGTTGCTCTGAAATTTACAGTCTTTGAAAGTTGGTTGGGGATATTGAGAGATTAAATGAATCGCCCAGGGTCACATAGTTTCTGAATCAAGATTTGAATACAGGCCTTGGTTATTCCAAGTCTATCACTTTAACTGCCATACCCACAACATCTCTTTCTTCACTAACTTCTCTTGAAGTGTTAGTTTAATTTCATTATATGAAAAAAAAGTTTGACAGGCAGTCACAATAGTATTAGGGACAAGAGTTAAATAAAATCTCTCTTTTGGTTCATTTTGTTTTAAAGTTTTCAAGCAATTTTTGAGAATCAGTAAATTTCTAAATTGTAAAAACTATTTAAATCTTTATTTTGTCTTTCATATTTCTCCCCATTTATACAGCAGGAGGGGCTCATCCATTTGGGATGAATGAGTATATATGGAGAATGTTTGGGATACCGCTAGAGGTCACTTCTTTATCATTGTCATCTCTATAGTCTAATCTTACTATGAGTTAACATGATTGTACACATTTAGAAGAACTTTGTAGGTGGAGCAAATAATTTTTTAAATAATAGTTAAAATAATTTTCTTTTTTTTTTTTTTTGTTTCAGTTTAATTACTAGAAGCCATTGTAAGCGGGAAATGGTCTGAAATTCTCTTGATCACATACAGTCTTTCAGTTTCTGCCCCAATATAGAGAATAGATATGCCAAATAATTCATTTTAGATCACAGATATTCAGAATAGTTGATGATGTTCCAAAAAGTCACCTAATTATTTCTTTCCTTCAACAATAAGTTAACATAATTATATTTAACGGAGAAGAATTTTATAGGCCAAGAAAATGATTTTCTGTAGCAAGGTTAACAAAGAACCTGGAATTTATACACTATTCTCTTCCAAATCAACTTCCATATCATTCTGTGCTTTCTGTTTTGGTGTGTAGAAGGTAATTTGGATTTGGCAAGCTGTTATAAGCTAAAAAGCACTTGCAAACATATTTTGTTTCCCTGGTTCCACCACTGTGGAGATTGTGCATTGCAAATTCTCTCATTTTGGATAGAAATGCAAGTAGCGATTTAGAACAGCTGAAGAGCTTCCCATGATCACCCAATTATTTCAGTCAACAGCCTGATTTCTCAGCAATGAGGTGGAACAATTGTGATGAACAGTTTTATAGATGAATCAAATGGTTTTCTTTAATGAAGGTAAAAAGAAATCTCAACTCTGTTTTTCAGTTTTCACATATGCTGGTAATTTCTATTTGGCAAACTGTCTTGTGCTGAATATTTTTTGCAATTGTGTTGTCTTCCATTTTTCTTCATCAGTGTAGAGAGTGAGCAAACTAAGTCATTCATTTTGGATGTAAATACAATGACTGGTTGGAAATGTTCCATTTATCACCCAATTATTTTGGTCTACATTGGGTATGCAGCAGTGATATTGAGCAATTGTGAGTTCTTTCAGAAGAGTTTTACTGGTGTGTGATAAATGATTTTCAGAAGGAATATTTTCAGAAGAAGGTTAAATGAAGTCTTCACTCCCCACAAAAGATTGAAGTAAGAGCGGGCAATGGAGTATAAATATAAGAATTGTCAGGAATGTGAAAGCCCAGAGACACCCAAAGCTGGCAAGGCATGCTAAGGACAACAACAAAAAAATGTTTTTTAATTTAAATTTTAAACTATACTGAGGAAAAAAGGAAGATCAAGGAAGCACCACTGATTAAGGGCTGGATATGACAGTGACAACAGATGATAGACAGAAAACAGTACTAAACTCTTATTTTGTTTGTTTTCCCTGCCAAGCATAATGATCTTTGGAATAAAAAGGAAATAATAAAAATGGCTACTGGGTAATTGTAACTAAAGATATAAAAAGACATACATAAGATATTACTTGCCTGACTTGAAGAGATTCAAGTTACTCTACCTAATATTAATAATCTTTTAATAATTATAAAGGTCTGCTGAATGGTTATAGACCTTAAGAAAATGGTGTTTTACTTATTTTTTTAATGGAAGAGAGTAGAATCTGCCAACTATAGACGTCATTATGAATAGATGCCTCAAATCAATATGTTATTCTAATGTATGTAGTTCTGATCATATTACATTAGAACTAATTATTTTCAATTTCAAGGCAACACCTTTTAAGGAAACCTTTGATAAGCCAGAATAGTATAAAGCTCCTGGATATGTTGTCTTTTGAGGGAGGATCAGCTGAAGGAGTAAGATAAGGATGTTTAGCCTGGAGAAAAGAAGACTTAGAAAGAGCATGATAGTTGTCTTCAGGTATTTAAAAGGATAATTTGTAGAAGAGCAATTAGACCTTCTCTGCTTGATTTCAGAGAGCAGATGAAAAAAAACAACAGGTAGAAATTGCATAGAGACAGAATTACACTTGCTATAAAGGAAAACTTCCTAAAAATTAGATCTATCCAAAAGTAGAATGGAAGGTAGTGGGTTTTCTCACTAAAGAGCTTCAAGCAAAGACTAATAGGAATTCTTAGTCAGGTACAAGCTGTACCCAATGCCCTCATAGAATCCCTTCCAATTGTAAGATTCTGTGATTCTTTGCTGCAGTTTTGATGTGGTGTAGGGAAAAGAGCACTGGGCTCTGGAGTCAGAGGATTTGGGTTCAAATCCTGTCACTAATAATTGCTCTCTATTTGACCCTGGGAAAGTGGTAAATTTCTGTCATCTAAAATCTTCTTTGAAGATTTGTCTTGGACATTTATTCATCAGTATAGAGAGGCAGCAAGCTATGTCGATGGTATGGATTGTATACAAGTAAACATCTATCTAGAATATGTGGTAGTTTTCCATGGAATGCCCTCTACACTTTGCAGAAGTTACTTGTTTACTGTAGATAAACAGTTCTATTCATATATTTACATTTTCATGATGAAAATAATAGTTACGCATTTACTGTAGAGAAATCAAGGCAAGTTTCTCCTGGTAGGTTTTATTTTTTGCCTAGACTTGAACTAATTTTTTCTAACCTATACCCTTAGTGTTCATCTTGTCTGTGATGCTTTTAACAGCAGAAAATATAATGCTTCTGTGGAAAAGTTGAGACATTGGTGATGGAGATATGATATAGAACAACTTGGAATTATGCTATATATTACATGAACCATAAAACAGTGCATACCCTTTGACCCATTAATTCCACTACTGTAACCCAAAGAGTTCAAAGATAGGAGAAAAGGACATATTTGCACAAAGATATTTATAACAGCAGTTTTTGTAGTGGCAAAGAACTAGAAACTAAAAGGATGTTCATCAATTGGGGAATGGCTAAACAAGTTGTGGTGTATAATTGTAATGGAATACCGCTGTGCTATAAGAAATGATGAACAAAATGATGACAAAAATCCTCAAAAGACTTATATGAAGTGATGCAAACTGAAGTGAGCAGAAACAGAACATCATATATAGTAACAGCAGTAAAGTATGATGATCAGCTGTGAATGACAACTATTATCAGCAATGCAAGGTTCTAAGACAGCTTTGAAGGACTCAGCAAAAAATATTATTCACTACAATAGAAGGAACTGATAGAATCTGAGTGCAGACCAAAGCAAACCATTCTTCACTTTATTTTCTCCATGAATTTTTCTTTAAGGTAAATGATATTTATTTTCTTTCTAAACATGATGAACATGGACATATGTATTGTGTGATAACAAATGTATAATCTATATCATCATATTACTTGCTGTCTTGGGGAAGGCTGATGAGTGATGGGGAGGCAGAAAACATGGATCATAAAATGTCAGGAAATGATTACTAAAAATTATATTGACATGTAATCTGGAAAAAATAATAATTAAAAAATAAAATATAATTTTATGACATGTACTTATATATTCAATTTAAATGTTAGTATGCCCTGATTACCTGTAGTGAATTACAAAATGTTCAGAATTGAATAATTCTTGTAGGAATTCAGACACATTCCCATTTACTCCTGGACAATAGAGCTCTGTTATCTTCTTTGAAATGATTTATCTTTATTAAGGAAGATTAACTATTAGTGAAATTTCCAACCCGTGTTGTATATGTTAAGGTTCTTTTCCTGAAAAATATGAATTAGAATAAATTATTTCAGGAAAATAGTTATTGACTCAGAAATTATAAGCATTTTGAGGTAGTAGAAAGATGTGGAAGTCAGGAGACCTAATTTCTGGTTCTGGCTATGCCACTTACTAAGTAACTTTCAGTAAATCCATTAACTTTTTGGTTTTTGCATTTCTTCATGCATAAAAGGAACAATATTAATAACTATATTGTCTGTTTGACATTAATTATAAGGACCAAAATTAACTTTGTTCAAATAACATAATATAATAACAACATAATATAATAATATAATAAAATGTGTTCAAGTGGTATGCTTATGTAGATTCCCCACTATGTAAGTTTCAACAGAAGATGAAGAATCTTCTAAGGAGATCCATAATTAAATCCATTAAATTGGTGAAGTACTGAGCTTAGCTGAAAGAAACTAAACATTCTAATTAGCTTACCTACAGCTAGAATTTATTAAAATTTTGGAAAATGAGATATATAGCCCCTTATTTAGAAAAAAATAGTAAATGTAGCATCTTGTAAAAACATATATGAAAAAAATGTTAATTTAAAAATGCTAACAAATTGATATTGAGCTCTAAATCAATAAATGGTATCAAAAATATTAAATGGAGGGTAGCTTATTTCAGCAGGGCAACTTCTAGAATATTTCCAAATTTTTGTAAAGTTTCAAAAATACAAACCAGCATTTATGGACTCAAAAATCTTTAGAGCTAGAAGGAATCTTATAGGCCATCCGTGTCAGAGTCTAGCCAAATTAGTTCCCTTAAAGGATCAGAAGCCCTCAAAGTATATGTTCTGACAACAGTGTGTCTTCCAGATATGATAGCAAATATGCTCTGGATCCCTCTCCCCGAGCTGGGCATCATACCAGAGGGCTTTGGGGATGTCTCTTCTATAATCTCATAGGTTCGATTCCCCACTGGCTGTTACCCCCATTGTTAGATGTCCCAATTCCATTTAATCACTTAACATCAATTATCTTTCCAAAATGATATTTACTTTGAAGATATAGTAAGAACAGAGGACAAACATTCCCTGCCTATGCTTTGGGGCCATACTCTTTTTCTAAACTACTTTGATCTCTTGGAAAGGCAATTCATTGTAAAACTGGACCCACCAAGTTCATATCCAGATGCAGCATGACGGTGATGACTTGTTGATATAATTTCCACTGACCTGGGCCCAGAAGATCACTCCTAAAGGTCAATTTTTGCCTCTTGGGGTATCAATATTACATTGACTACAGATATATACTCTGGACTTCTGGGAAGCTGAGACAGACATTCTTCTGAACTTTTGAAATTCATAGTAGCAGAAGTTTCAATTCCTTCACCTAAAAGGGAAAGGAACAAAAATGGAGGCCAAGTACAAAGGCCCTTTTAGGGTCACAGGGCATCAAGAAGACCTAAAGGCCTCTCGCCTTATAGCAGTGTCTTTCCTTGCATGCTGGGAGAAAGGGAAACAAATCATCCCAAAATATTTGGATCAAGAATGACTAAAAGAGGCTACTCTGGTTGTTTGAATACATTCTCAGTTTTGGCCACAAAACTAATCAGAAAAGGATCTTTCCTGGGGTGGGGGGCAGCTGGGTAGCTCAGTGGATTGAGAGCCAGGCCTAGAGACTGAGGTCTTAGATTCAAATCTGGATTCAGACACTTCCTAGCTGTGTGACTCTGGACAAGTCACATAATCCCCATTGCCTAGCCCTTACCACTCTTCTGCCTTGGAGCCAATACATAGTATTGATTCTAAGGTGGAAGGTAAGGGTTTTAAATGACAAAAAAGAAAAGAATCTTCTTAACCATGTAGTTAGCAGTCCAGGACCAATTACAGTGCGCCTAAGCATGTCTCTCCAAAGCATTTTCATTCCATATCACCATGACTCTCCTGAAATCAGGCTCACCAGATTTTCCACATGGGGAAATGCTATTCTTGGAATCCTGTTACAGGTAGCAGTGGTAGGATTTAAAGCAAAATGGGTGTCCTGTATAAGTTACTTCTGTTAAATCATAAATTAAAAATATTAAAACAAAAATAAATTAAACAATTAAACAATAAGCTCATCTTTTATTTTTAAAGCACTGTAATTAAAAATAGATTGTCTACATAATTTAATTGTGGTGTGGAGGTAACTCTAGGTTCTTGAAAGCTAAGTCAGCAGAGCTCAGGTTTTGTCAGGTCCTTCTTAGTAGTAAAACCTCTGAGTACAGCACCAGTGATTTACCATATTCTTGTAGTTCATGCTTAATTAGCTTCAGTCACTCAGTTGGCCAGAAGAGGATTTATACAGACTCAGCAAGGAATGAAGAAAATCTTTTTTTTAAAGTTGTTTAGTCATTTTTATTTGTGCCTGACTCTTCATGACACTGTTTTTTTTTTCCATTTTTTATTTACTTAAATGATTTAGAATATTTTTCCATGGTTACCTGATTCATGGTCTTTCCCTCCCCTCCTTCCTAGAGCCAAGGAGCAATTCCACTAGGTTTTACATGTATCATTGTTCACAATCTATTCTCTATTATTATTATTTTTATTTGCAATAGAGTGATCATTTAAAGTCAACATCTCCAATCATATCCCCATCGAACCATGTGATCAATCATATGTTTGAAGAAAATCTTCTAAGGGAAAAGACAACCAAACTTTTCCATCTGTTAAACTGTAGAGAGAGGGATTGTGGTCAGCATCCATGGAGACGGTGCCTGCCCAGAAGAATTCCCACATCTTTGAAGTGATGTATTATACAGAATATGAGGAAAGGCTCCAAGACCATCTAATAGTTAAGAAAAGGAGATTTACTTAGCCATGATAGGGAAAGGATACACAGCAAGAATTCAGCGTTGATTAGATTTGGTAAGGAAGGGAAGCTTCCTTGAGTTGGCCAGGAGAAGCAGCCAATCAGAAGCCTCAGGGAGGAGCCACTTCTCCCCATTATGGGCTGACTTTTGTATTTAGGAAATGATGATATGATAGCAGTGGTCTCAAATTGACGGAAGCTGATTAAATCTTGAGGATGGTTTCAATACCTTTTAAGGGAAAATTGGCATAAATGGTTTCTACCACAGACACCAAAGTCCTTGTCCATGGGAACATCAGGTCTTAATTAGTCACTATAATCATCCATTTAACTTGATTGGGGAGGAGATGAAATAGAAAGGAGTATCTAATTAGATAGGCACTCCTCCTGAAGTTTGATGTTTGACTACAGATCAAGTATTTGCAGCTGTTAGCTTTTTGCAAATAAACTTGTTTGAAGAGAGAAAAAAAGGAAATGGGACCATTTGTGTATTGTTTCAATGAGAGAAAAAGGAACAGGATGATTTGTCCCAAGGCTTGAAGTGAGAAAGGGAAGTGGAGGTATGTTAGGTCTCACTGAAAAGAGGTGGATGTTATCTTACCTTCTTCCCCTCTTCTTCCCCCCATGATTAATATTTTCTTATTTCTTTTTTGGGCTGGCAGCAGTTGGCTTCTTTTTTGATCCTGTACCAGTCAGGCTGGAGCTTTAATGGAGCTTCGCAGAAGAATTAGACCAGTCATTCTGTGGTGAAAATAATAGGCTTGAAATTAATAAAAGGGAAAATAAAACAGAATCTTTGAAGGAAAAATCAATTGAGGGAGAAAGAGAAGAGATTTCAGCATTGGACTATGTTATAGACCACCTGGACGGAAAGAGGAAATAGATGAGGAATTTGGGAAGTAGATTATAAGTTTGGCACAGAGATATAATATAATTGTTTTGGGAGACTTCAGATAGCCAATTATCTGCTAGAGTTCTCTCTGCCAAATCAGAGTAGCTAATAACTTCTCAATTTGCTTTAGTGATAATTTTTTCCTTCAAAAGGATAACCAAAAAGGGGAAATCTGGTTCTAGGTCTCAGTCTCACTAATAGGGATGGACTATTTTCTATCTTGCAAATTAATGGGAACCCTGGTGGCAAGTGATCACTCCCTACTAGATTTTATGAGAGGATATAGAAACTAGGCACAGTACCCTAGATTTTGGGAAAGCAAGTTTCAAAAAGTACAGAGGAAAAAGACAGGTAGGATTCATGAACTCTAATGGTACAGGGAAAGTCATCATAGGAGGAATCCGTAAGAATGAAATTCTAAAGACAAAAAGGAAACTATTCTAATTAGAAGGAAAAAATGGGATTTTTCTGAAGAGACAAATGTAGATGCACAGAGAACTTGTCAAGGAAGTTATATTTAAAAATGAATATAAAGACTATGGAAGTAAAGCTAGGCATGGCCCAATTCTGTAAAAATGTCAGGAATCCTGAAGATTAGATTAATCTCAGATTGTCTACAGAAGCTAGGGCCCACAAAAGATTTGGAAAGTTATATTGGGAGAAAAAGGAATGTTAAAGAATGGATAAGACATACTTGGGGTCAATGAGGCAATAACTGCTGACAATATAGAGAAAGCAGAGCTACTTAATTCTCTTTGAGCCTCCTTTCTCTGCCAAGAAAAATGACCTTTGCATTAGAAACGACAGAACAAAAATGACCATCATGGAGTTATACTCAAGATGAGTAAGGAGATAGAAAGAGAGCATCTCATTACCCTTGATGAATTCATGAATTACAATACCAGTGGAAAAAAATCTGGCAGATATGATTGATGAAAATCAATGTCTATGATTCTTTAAAGATCATGGGGAATGGGAGAGGTACCACACTGAAGAAAGACATTATTTAAAAGAGACAGAGAGAGAGACAGAGACAGAGACAGAGACACAGACACAGACACAGACACAGAGAGAGAGAAGACAGAGAGGCAGAGAGGCAGAGAGACAGAGAGACAGAGAGACAGAGAGAGAGAAGCAGTTTGCTGACTGATTTCTGGAAATTTTAGAACAGATGAAAAGAGATTATTGGTGCATATCTAGAAAGGGTAATGATGATTATAAAGAACTTTAATAACAATTGGTCAGGGAATTGACTCCATTTCCTTTTTTGAAAAAGATTGCTGAACTAATATGAATGAATGAAAATCTGTAAGCAGTGTGCTAAGCACTGGCATGATCTAGACAAAACTAAGATATTACCTTCTCTTGAGGAGCCTACCTTCCAATGGGAGAGATACAATATAGTGTTTTAGGAAGGGTGTTTTGGTTTTGAAAATCACAAGGGCTGGAGCTATACCAGAATGAGAGACCCTTTCCAGTAGAAACAGCAGTATTGATTTGACTGTGATTCAGTGGAATTTGATGGCTTCTTTTGCTCAACTTTTGCTCACCGTCCTCTGATTTTTTTCACCAGTATTTTTTTTCAATTTGCTTTACCAGATTTTTAAAATTTATCTTTTCCTTATTACCTTATCTGAAGCAATAGCGGTATTGATATACCTATGGCTCCAGAGCTGGAAAGCAATGTTTGTGTGCAAATATGTCTAGGGAGTAAAATGAAATATAACCTTAGCAGACTTGAATATAGTGGAACATTTGAGGCACTCACCAATCAGAGCAGCATGGGCCAGAGTTTCAGAGATGAAATGATCAAGTCCTCTGGCATATGGTCTTCATTCCCCTCGAAATAATTGTCGCTGGGCAGTAGAAGAGAAGATGGCCAGGGAGTAGAGATTAAAGAGTGTTATGGATATAGTTTATCAAGGTTTCAGTCAAACTTTTAAAAAAACAATAGGGAGGCAAGGATTAGATAACAATTCAATTAGATAGATTCAGAATTTGCCAGATTATAGTCCTAAAAGAGTTATTGTTAATAACTAAATGTCAACAGAGCAGGAGGCCTCTGGAGTATCCCTGGAATCTGTGCCTGGCTCTGTGTTGATTAACATTTCTCTCAATGACTTGGTTAAAGACATAAGTAACTTGCTTTCTGAATTTGCAAATGATAAAAAACTGGGAAGATAGTTGACACATTGGTCATTCTATTTCTGGCTGCTGTGGAAGAAGTTTGAGGGAGAAGGAGCATTAATGACTAAGAACCTGAAGGGACCTATTTAATGAGAAGCTAAAGAAAAAAGTTAATTGCCAGGTAAGGCAAGGAGGAAAAGAGAAATAAAAAAAAACCTGGTAAAGCAAATTGATTAAAAAAAAGCCAAACAAACTGGTGAAATAAATTAGAGGATAGTGAGCAAAGGTTGAGTAAAAGAAGCCATCAAGTTGTTGAAACAAAGGAAAGGAAGGGAAAAAAAAGGTGTGGCTATCAAGTTGGTGGGACAAAGAAAAGGAAATTGGTGTAGTCATAAAGTTATTAAGAGGTGATAAAAAAACCACAGAAGCCTTAAGGATGTACTCAGTTGTAAACACAAGCAGTTAAAAATAAAAAGAAAGCTGTGGATCCCAATTAAACACTCCAAAGCAAAGTTTACAGTGATTTTTACAGTGTGCAGTGTTTGAACTTCTGCTACAATCTAGTGACTTCTATCTATTCTTGAAATGTAAGCCTAGCCTATCTCTTTGACAAAAGAGTGAATGATTCCCTACACTCCAGATTTTTCTTTTCATAGACAATTAAACATTTTAAAAAAGGAAGTAGGGATTCAATGGGGAAAAAGAGTTGAAGGGATGTCAGGAAGACCTGACTCTTGGGCTACATTTGTTAAAAAAAAAAAAAAAGAGTTGGACTAGATGAATGTTGAAGTCTCTTATAATTCTACATCTATAATCCAAAAGGGAAGAAAAATAAGGAAAAGGATAGCTATATAGTTGGAGCTGAGAACCAAATTTAAGTTTCTTCATGAGGAGGGAGCTGGATGATTAGAAAAAGGAAACCAATCTGAGGCAATGTAACATAGATACATGGAAGCTTTCAGTTGAGAGTTCATCCAGTAAAGGACAAAGGAAGAGAAGAGTAGTGGGGTTGGTAACTTCTGCTCAAAAGAACTGGATCAGCTATTTGTCTACTCTTTAACAAAAATGGCACATGTATTACCAGGACATAGCTCCAAGATAAAAAAAAAAACATACAACAAACTTTTAAAACCTTCTCAAAAATGGATCACCATTACCTGCTTCTAGAGATTCATTTCAGAATGACTGATGTCACTAGAAGGAAGTTAGAAAACATTGCTAACTAATATGAAGTCTCAGATAAGAAGCTGAAAATCACATGGGCACAGACTGCAATTTCCTCACTGATGTCCTTGGAAGTCAAGGAATATAGAAGAGAAAATTTAACTTAAGAAGAGAATAGCTAGCTGGGAATGGGATTTATATTTCTGAAGGATGACTTACAGTATAGGAACAATTGACTCTGGGATGGTGTACACCTAACAAAGGGTAATAAGAATATATTTGTCAAGTGGCTTACAAATATAATCCAAAGGAATTTAAAATAGAAAGAATAAATGAAAGGCAGAATCACTAATGTAAATCCACCAAGCCGAACAATAGAGAACAGCTATAGGTAAGAAAGAATAATCCCATGAGACACTCAGAAGTTCATAAGAGACAAAATCTGAGAAAGAACCCAAATATAAAATTCACAGCCTCATCTGTCTGTATACCCAAAGTTAGGGCAACAGGGAAAAGAACTAGAGGTCTTAATGCCAAGAGGAAAACTTAACTTCAGAGATGTCACTGGGATTTGATGATGATGAACTTCATGGCTTGAGTATGATTTAGGATGGATATACTTTATTTAAAAGTTATAGGTAAAATGAGGTGAGTAGAGTAAAATTGTAGATCAAGAAAGTATACCCAAATGAAGAAATCCAGGAATAGACAAGTAAAAACATAGTGCATTACAATTAGGTAAAGACCAATGGAAAAAGAAAAAGAAATGATTTTTGTCTTAGTAGGCTATTATAAATACATCATCTGGAAAAAAAGAAGAACTTAATGAGGAATTTAAGAAATATATCACAAGCCTGGCAGAGGGGCATATATCTTGATTTGCCTTGATAATTTTACTCTTCCAAAAGTAGAAGAACTGATATGGGGAAATTTCATATATATATATATATATATATATATATATATATATATATATATATATATGCCAATGGGGAGGAAATTGTTTCTGGAAATGATGAGAAACTTACTTGGGGGAAAACTGACCACTCAACCTAGAATTTATGATATAGAGGAAGAAAGTTGGAGATATTTTAATGCACATCTTAGATTTTAGGAGCAGATATCAAATGGGTCATGGTTAGGATCCCATACATAAAATTCAGCAGGAGATTTTAGCCCAGGAGGGATGAGAAACTCTCAAGAATGATATTCTGAAGCCAGAAAGGAAGGCAGTTCTGAAAAGGAGGGAAAATGGTAACTGTGTGAATAAATTTATATAAAACTATAGGAAACTCACCTGAGGTTTAAAAAAATATGTGTATAGAAGATAGAAGGAAAGCTAGGTAAGAGAGGATTAATAGGAGAGTATGCTTCAGTCTTGTAAGAATAGTTTCAGGAATGTGAAAGCTCAGGAAGTTGCTGTGTCAGTTAAGGAAATCTAAGGACAACTAAAGGATTTTGGAGTGGGGTAGAAAGAGGAAGACCAAAGAAAGGTTAAGCTTGGAAGTGGTTAAAGTAATGATAACTGACAGGAGAAAGTAGAACAGCTTAATTTAAATTTTGTTTTTTTTTGCCTCTGCCAAGGAGATCAACCTACAGGTCATTGTACTGGAAGTGGCAATATGGAAAAAAAAAAAGGTAGTAAGTAGTTGATACCTAAGATAATTATGTAAAAGAATATAGTAAAACAACCCTTAGTTACCTTTGATGAATTCGAAGTTATCTGGCTCTGGTGAACTATATCTTGGATACAGAAAGAACTAGTGGATGTGATTTCTGAGCCATTAATTTATTTGGAAAATCATTTAGAATGGAATATTCCATAGAACTGGAGAAAGATAAATGTCCCAGTTTTCAAAAAAGGAAAGAAAATAAAATCTCCAAAGTGTAGCCCAGAGACCTTGACTTTCATTCCTGAGAATATTCTAGAATGAATCATGTAACAAATGGTTGGTGAATATCTAAAGAGAAGAACTTATTTCAAAGAATCATCTAGTCTAATCCCTTTATTTGAGAGAGAAGAAAACTGATAGGGAAGTTAAATGTCTTGTTTAAAATTATGGAAACAGAGCTTCATCTGTTGTTCTTTATCTAACTGTAATGCCCAATTACCTTACATTGAGGGACATGACCTGGGGGCAGAGTGAAATTCAAATTCTGAGCAACTTTAATGTATGATGGCTGGATTTGTCTCAATGGTATGTTTGACTTCGCTTATGCCCACAAAATATTTTTGCACTGGCAAATAGATGAAGGAATGGAAGAGCGAGAGAGTGAAGATGACTTGGACACTTGGATGATTGAATGTGAGGTAGGCAAATATTCTGTGTGTGATGAGGATGGCAGTGGGAACTTCAGATATCTCCTTTAACAAATAGTTCTTTTGGCTCATTCGCCCTTTGCCAGCTTCCATTCCATCCTATTGTACTAAACACAGTAGCCCACACAGTGAGAAGCTGTGGATAGAATAAAGGACTTATAAGTAGAAGGACCAAGGTTCAGATTCCATTTCAGATTCTTATGAGTTGTGTGACTCTGGACGAGTCATTTAGCTGCTCTCTGCCTCAGTTTACATATCTGCAAAATGTATATTTGTTTGGAAGGGGTGAATTCAATGATTCAATGGCTTCTAAGGTCCTTTCCAGATCTCAAGATATGATTTGCTTTGTTTTCTATATTTCCAATGCCTTTTTGTATCATAAATCTAGGTTGATATGTCTTATCTTTGTATTAAGATTTTAAGCTCTATGAAATTAGGAACTTTATTTTATTTAAACCTTTGTTTATTTACCATGCCTAGCTCAAGACACGGTAGGTGCTAAATACAAATTTGTTGAATTGAACTGAAATAAATTGAATGGAGGGAACTTAGCCCCTTTGATAGAACTCATTCCGATTTCAGATGACTCTGATTATTAAGATTTGCTTCACATAAAACTACTCAAATGGATCTGTGACCTCATTCATTCTTTCCTACAAGGATGCAGATTATACCCTGTATATGTCTGTCCATTCTGGTGACCATTAGTGTTAGCTTCACTTTATTTACCTTCTTGTAATGACCATCTAACTATTTTTTTCTGGAGTGAAGAGGGGGAAAAATTTCAACCCTCTTTCCAAAGAAAATCTTTTAGTTATTTGAAGACAACTAACTACCACTCCTGTCCCCACCCTTTTGTTTGTCTAAACATCTCCATCTCCTTCAGGGGATTCTCCTCTGTCATGTTTTCAAGCCACCTTCTTTTTAACCCTCCTGTGGATATATATCAGATTGTCTGTGTCTTATTTAAAATGTGACAACTTAGAACTGAGCACAGTTCTTCAGATGTGATTGGACCGAGGTTGGGCACAATGGGAGTATGCTAGATAGACACCATACTTCCGTTAATACAGTCCGACATCATGTTAGCTTTTGGAGGACTCTCATTTCATACTGATATTAAGCTGGCAGTCTACAGAAATGTTTAAGTTCCACTTGAACTGTTTTCTCATGTCTCCCCTATCCTATCTGTATGCTTGATATTTAGAACCCTATTGAAGGACTTCAGATGTGTCCCTATTAAATTTCTTTTTATTAGATTGGCTCAACATTCTAACTTGCTGAAATGTTTTTGAATCTCAAATCTGTCATCTCCAGAATTGTGGATTTCCATTTCAAGAAGTATTAGCTAGCCCACTCAGCCATGTGTCTACTTCAAATTTAATAACTATGCCTTCTGTGTATTTAGTCAACTCATTGATAAAAATACTGAATAAGGATAAGACCGCATAAAGTTTTTATCTCATCTTACTAGAGACCTTTTCTCCAGATTGACATTGGTTTATTAATCGACCCAATTCAGTTACCAATCTTAACCAACCCATGCATCTACTTCACTGTATCATTATTCCTTCACTAGTCTACAATGAAATTTTAAGAGATTTTTGTCAAATAACTTACTGAAATTCAGAAATACTAAATCTGAATAATTTCCTTAGTAGATTAGAAATTGATGGGACAGGGAAAATTTCTTAGCTGTCACCTTCTTTCCTTGGGAAATATGTGTTTTTGTGATTCTTTTAAGTATATGCACAGAAACAGATCTACTGTAATTTCTTAGACTTATTCAAATTGTTCCATATTTGTGGGGGTTTGGGACCTGTCAGTTGAATTAAATTTTCCATTCCCTATGTTTTTTAAGAATCTGGTGGCCTTCTGCGCTTCTGGTGGATCAGGTTCTGGGTAGGAAATCTGGCACAGGGGCATAATTAACATTCAAGATACCCCCAGTTTCTATGGAGATGAGTATAACCCCCTGGTGAGGAGTGATGGATGTGTAATCTCAGAAATAAGGCACTGACAGGTAAGAAATTTTCCTTTCGTGAGTGAATTAATCACATTCATTATTCATCAAACACTATGATTTATTATTCAGTAGTCGACCAAACAGCAAGAGAAACATATTCTCCCCAAAATGCTACTTGGAGAGAGAGAAGGGCATTTGGATGTATATGTAGGGCTGATATTTGGTCCAATTTTATACAAAGCATATATTTAAGACCCTATTCTAAAAAACGAAACAATAAACCTGTTTTATAATCCCTTGAAATGTAATATTATTTCTCTCCTTCCTTTCACTTGAAATAGACATCTATGATTATTGACTTCACTTTCTTAACCATCTACTCATTCCCCAAACCCCTTCAATATGACTTCTTTTCTCTTTTTAATCATAAAATCCTTAACTTCTCTCTGCAGCATTTACCTGAACATTACTTTTGGATTTTCTCTGTCTCTGTCTGTTTCTCTCTGTCTCTCTGTCTTCTTCTTCCCTTCCCAAACTGTCCCTCTCTCTGTTTTATGTGTGTTGCAAAACATTTCTGGTTTCTTCATAGTTATTTGTGGATTTCACCCCAAACCATACTCTTTGTGCCTTTTCTTGTAACAAAGAAAACCAATAAAGCAAAACTTGATGACATTGTGGGCATGTTAGACAACATATACAATATTTTGTATCCATCATATTACACATTTCCAAGGAAGAGAAGTAGGTCTATTTTACCATCTCTTCTCTGAGTCCACAAATGCTTTGGTACTTTTTTTGGTCTTATATATTGCTTTCTTGGTTCTTTACTTTATTTTGCCTCAGTTTATTTAAATTTTTCCAAGGTTCTTTAGATTCTTAATATTTTTTCATTTCATATGATGCAATAATTGTTCTATTACAAGCACACACTATACTTTATTTAATCATTTCTTAAATAATGGGAACCAACTCCCCTCCCCCAAGTTTTTTTCCATCTAAAAAGTTTTCTAAGAATATTATTTATTGGATCTTTCTGTCTTATAACTTCTTGGGGTTTATGTCCAACAATGGAATTTTTGGGTCAAACTATACAATTTAGTCACATTTTTGCATAATTGTTAACATTTTTTCTCATGGAATAGTTGAACCAAAGATTGCTGTCATTGGTGACATTGGTATCAAGCAGTGTTATTAGCATACCTGCCTTTCCATATAGCATTTTCACCATTGACCATATCCATATTTTATCATCTTAGTCAGTTTCCTAGGTGTACTCATTTCTTTTAGGTTCCCAACATTTCCCCAAATCTGTCTTGCTCACAGTTTTACAGGTGCCCATAATAGCCTCCCCTTTAAATTCCTTGACCAATCCTAGTTATTTTAAAGACCCAGCTCAAATGCCACTTCATGAAACCTTCCCTGTTCTCCACAGCTGGAAGTGATTTCTTCTTCATATAAACTACTAATATAATAATGACTTTCATAGCTGAAATTTGTTTAGCATGTAAAGTTTATAATATTATCTCGTTTGAAAGAGGCAGGATGGTTCCTGGAACCAGGAATCAAAAAGACTAGTGTTTAAATCCTACCAGAGCACTTAATGGCTGGATGAATTTGAGTCAATCATTTAGCATCTCTGTACCTTAGTTTTCTCATTTTTGAAATGAAAAGGTTGGACCCGAATGCTTTTTAAATCCATTCCAACTTTAAATCCATGATCTTCACAAAGAACCCTTATGAGTTAGGTACTAATGGCATTTTTCATCTTGTTTTATAGTTGAAAAAGTAAGCGACTTCAATGAGCCAGCATTTATTGATTATTTACCATCTTCCAGATGCTATGTTAAGTGCAGGGGTGCAAATATAAAAGTAAGATGTTCCCTGACCCACATCATGTTTCCATCTGGTTGGTCACACAGCTAATGAGGATCAGAAACAGGAGTTAAATTCAGATCTCTTCTGATATCAAGGCTATCAATTAATCTGTTACTATACATTGCCATAGCACTTTGTCCTTTTTTTGTGATATTTGTCATGTTCTCCCATATGTTATAGTTGTCTGTATACTTTTATTATCTTTCTGCTGATATTTTTAAAGTTCAGACTCATATCTTCATTCAGTAACAAACATTTATTGAGTGTCTACTATTTTATTAGAAAGCACTATGTGAAGTACTGGGTAATCAACAATTCAGTGGAATAAACAATACAATTATAGGAACCTACAATTTAGAATTGGGATGGACCTTAAAAAAATTTAGCTCAACCTTTTCATTTTATAGATAAAGATAGTGAGGTACAGCAAGAGAAGATGGTTTATTCATGATCCAATATGCCCTGAAGGAGCTTATAATCTTATTATTTTTATAGTGTTACACATCGTATTATCACTATGAGAACATGACTACTGAGGAAAGAAAATCAAAAGCAAACTATTTGTTGACAAAATCAGTAGATTAGAACTTAGGAAACAGCAATGCCAGTGTTGCTAAATGCGTAACCCATTCATCTATATTTGCTTCTCTTTTTAGGGTTAAACTCTAGGACCCTATCTTACCTGATTGGCAGTTAGTATGACAATAATGCACAAGGGATTGGCATTTGGAGATGGGCTTCACATTTTATTGTGGGACATTCACATTTATAAATAATCCACCATATTCTGCTTCAATTGCTTTTCTTTTCAATGATTTCTTTCAGCCTGATTACAACTTAATTCAATAGAATTTTTAAAAATCCAATCAATTAAAAATGTCATTAAAGACTGTATCCAAAGAACTGTGCTAAGATCTGAAAGAACTCAGAATCTGGGTCATCTGATTCTCAATCCATACATCCCAGGATTTGGTCTCTTTCAGAAATCCAAAGACAAATGTGGTATTTTGGGATATCATCTTAAAAGTTCTGAGATATCTTCTAGCTTACTATACCAACCCAACAAAGCTCTATCCTAATGACTAAATTTGAGCATTTTTTAATTTTTATTCTGAGCCTGTGCTATCTGCTGGCAGTTGAGGACTCAGGGGTAGAGCCTGGTCTCAGATATTCATGATTTGTGTGATCCTGGGCAAATCACTTGATCTCTGTAGCTTCAGTTTCCTCAACTGTAAAATGGGGATAATAGCTCCTATCTCATAAGGTCATTGTGAAGGTTGAGATAATATTTATTAAGTGCTTAGCACAATGCCTGGTATGTAGTAGGTACAATATAAATATTCTCTGAACCTCTTAAAGTAATGAATTTTATAAGCTTTCCACACAGTTTGTAAGGTATTATTTGAGGTACATATTACTCTACTGATTCAAATGCTTTCTTCAAATCAACTACAGAGGTCATTATGTAAGATAATGATGATCTTCTAGGATTGACATAGTAAGGTATTAAGCAGAGATACGTCCTTCTAGGAGGTGTTCACTAATGTCATGGATAATGTCCTAATGATGATCCAATGAGCCTTTCCAAATGCTTCCGTTTTCAGATGATATTCCTGTAATTTCTCTGGATTCTGGAATACTACAAATATTCCTCAAAGGAAAACTATAGTCATGTGTAAAAGATCACTGGAAACAAAGTAGATGAAATATGTTTATTGCTAAGATTATGTTATAGAGCTGGATAGATAGATTACCAAAAGAGTTTACCCATATGTGTATCTTGAAGAAACAGTCCAGATGGATAATGAGCTGGACCTAATATTAAATAATAGGACATCATGTTGGATTCTATTTAGGAAATTGGGTAGGACTTTCAGTGATCCCAAATGGCACTCTCTTTATCCCACAATAAAAGCCCATCTGTTTAATGCCAATATTCTCCTGGTAATGCTATCTGACCGTGAATTTTGGAGAACCATGATTTGAAAAGAAATATTAAAAACAGCCCAAATTTTTAGAAATGTACAAAATGTTAATAAAATTCATTTAGCGCAAAAGAAAATATAGACTTTAAAAGGAAACAGAAAAAAATCAAGAATGAGGGGGATGTAGTAATCAAAACTATTTAGCACTGATTAAAAAATAGAAAAGTAGATTGGTAGATAATGATAGTACCCCAAATTATGAATAATGCAAAGGGGCATGGAGACATATTGATTGAAAATAAGAAGGCTATAGCACATTAGCAATGATGACTTGCACAGAAGAACTATCATAAAAGCTTTATTGCAACTATTTATGATTCCTAAAAGAAGTGGGCCTATTACACTGTGGAAAAAAGACTCAACAGATGGATATTCTAGTGGCACAATGATGTCCCTAAGGATATAAAAGAACAAGTGGAAGACCTCTAACTTATTGGATAAATACTCTGGAACATTTATGGGAACTTATGGACAAAACTGGTACATGATGGAAAAATGTGAGGGCGTTGCAATCTGCATCAAGGAAGGGAGTATTCTCACTTCAAAGATGCATACTGCAAAGTACTGCTTCATTTATACATGAAGTGCAGCTTCTTTTTTTTTAAACCCTTGTACTTTGGTGTATTGTCTCATAGGTGGAAGAGTGGTAAGGGTGGGCAATGGAGGTCAAGTGACTTGCCCAGGGTCACACAGCTGGGAAGTGGCTGAGGCCGGGTTTGAACCTAGGACCTCCTGTCTCTAGGCCTGACTCTCACTCCACTGAGCTACCCAGCTGCCCCCTGCTTCTTTTATTTAACTTAAAATTAACTTTTCAAATTGTAAGGGGGAGCTTATTCTAAGATTTCAGAATTTTGTGGGAAAAGATCTTGTTCAACTTATTTGTAATTTTAATTTTAGTAACTCCAATCATATGCTTTTGAGTCCTTATCTGTCCAGACTAGATTCCTAATAGCTTTAAAATAATGTCATTTTTCTGTCCACTCACAAAACCTCAAAGATTTTTTTGAAGTTTATCCCATTCACTTGGCTTTAATTATTCTAAAAATATTTGGGTCTTTGTTAAGTTTATAGCGTATGCTTTTTATTCTTTTGAAGCTGAACATCTTTGTCAGTACAAGACAAGGTATTATATATGTAGCTATGAGGAGAAGGGGGATGAGCTGGTTAATTGGACCTTAAGGTTTGGTACATGACTGGTTTGGCCACCTACATTCTGTTCCTGGATAGTCCAGAAATTCTAGCACCTTAGTTTATCAGATGATAGTGAACTATATTATAGTAAACAGATTATAGTGAATTTACACTACCTAAACTTCTTAAAGTATGATGTGTTACTAATATTTTAAGTTACTTGTAGAATTCAGTTGTGCAAAATAGTTCTTTTTTAATAAACTAATAAAATAAAGAACGGGCTTATTAATTAAGACTCAGGATATTGAAAGAGGTTGCAGGTGTAATCATAGAAGTATAAGGAGTAATCGTTTAGGGAGTCAAAGAATGGGAGAAATGCCAGAAGACAGAAGATGGGTAAAATTGAACAAAAGATTCAAAATTATTAATTTCTTTTGCTTTTATATTGCCTTCTTTTCACAATACAAATGTTATCCCTCCCTCTTCCAAAGAGTCATTTCTTATAACAAAGAATTTTTTAAAAAATCAGTAAAACTAACATTAATTATGACAATATATACAGTGTTTGACAAGCATTGTCCTTGCCTCAGTGAAGAAGGGAGGAGATAGATTCTGATATCTTTTCTTTGGGGCCAAGGTTAGTTATTATAACTTCATTACATTTAATTTCAGTTGTTTTTCTTTCCATTAATATAGTTATAATCATTGTGTATGTTGCATATAGTTCTGCTTACTTCAGTTTGCATGGTTTATAAAAGTCTTCCCAGGCTTTTCTGAGTTCTTCATATTCCTTGTTTCATACAACATGGTGATATTTCATTACATTCATGTGCTATAGTTTGTTTAACTATACTTTAACTGATGGACATCTATTTTGTTTTCGGTTCTTTACTATGATAGAAAATGCTACTCAAAATATTTGGTGTATGTGGGGCCTTAAAAAAATCATTGGGGGGCAGCAAGGTGGCTCAGTGGATTGATAGCTAGATCTAGAGATGGGAGGTTCTAAGTTCAAATATGGCCTCAGACACTTCCTTGCTGTGTGATCTTGGGCAAGTCACTTAACCCCCATTGCATAACCTTTATTGATCTTCTGCCTTAGAACCAATACACAGTATTGATTCTAAGACAGAAGTTAAGGGTTTAAAAAAAATCATTGACTTCTTTGGAATATATGATTATATCAAAGGAACTACTGGGTCCAATGGTACAAATATTTTAGTAACTTTCAGCATAATTTCCCAATTGCTTTCCAGAATGGTTGGACTAGTTTATAGATCTAACAAAACTGTATCAATATACCTGTCTTTCCACAATTCCTCCAACATAGTCTATTCCCATCCTTTATCTGGGTTATTAAATTTATTATTTCTTATTCTCCTTAACATGTGTATAGATCTACTTTTCTGGTTTTTTTCAAACCAGCACTAAATAATTTGATGGTTATTACTTTATTGAAGCAATTTCAAAGTGTGGTCCAGAGATCTCTGGCAATCCCTGAAACCCTTTCATGGGATTTGTAGCATCAAAACTATTTTCATAATAATTTGAAGGTGTTTTCATTTTAATATAGTAAACATTGATATATATGTAACTTAAATAAACAAAAACTTTTGGGGTTTTCCATAATTTTTAAGTGTAAGGAGTTCTGAGAACAAAAAAAAAAAACAACACCAACTGGAGAAACATTTAATGAAATCACACATAAAGCAATAAACTTGAAACTCAAATAAGGACAAACCTATAGTTTTCGGATTAAGGAATTTCTTCAATGTTCTGATCTATCAGTGACACCAGTCAAGTTCTTCCCTTTTTAGCACCAATGCAATTCTTAATTTTTGTTGATGTTGCCACAGACCACTTTATTGTACTGGGAACCTACTACATAATTTTACATTTCTTGATTTTAATATAAAATTTTTATTGGGACTTGAAAACTCTTTGTAAATACCATAAGTCCCACTTTAAAGTTCACCATTTCAAATATAATTCTTTCTCCCCTTTGTATAGTGTTTGTGTTGGTTAAATTTGTATTTTTTAAAATTTGAATAAAAAAACGAGAAGTTAAAAAATTTGCTTCATGATACTTATAATTTGATATATGAAAGTGCCGCTACTACCCTCTCATCCTTACTTTTTTCCATTAATTTCCTTGAGATTCTATCATTTTTTCTACCAAATACATTTTGCTAGTTTGTTTAGCCTTCTATACTATTCTTTTGGCAGTTTGATGGGCATAGCACTAAATCTTTAAATTAATTTAAACCATTTGTCATTTTAAAATTATATTTACTTGATCCATGCATGAGCATGTATTATCCTTCCACTTAGTTAAATGTTTTTATATTTATTTAAGGAACATTTTGTAATTGTATTTTTATGGGTTATGAGTATACCTTGGTAGGTTGTTTCCAAGATATTTTATGCATTTAGTAGTTACTTTGAATTAGACTTCCCTTTCCTCAATAACAGATTAAATTTCCCTTAATAACAGGTTATTAGACATTTAGATTGTTAGTACTTGACAATGATAATCTCCCAGAAAATTAATACAAAATCATTAATCAACATACTTTGAATTATAATTGTTTAACTAAAAATCTATATAACTATGTAATCACCTATATTTTTCTTCTGTTCCAAATGGCTATTAGATTAAATTTTAATTTCCTTCTTGAAATCAATATTTAAAAAATAAATATCACTTATTTCCTTCCCTTCACCTTCTTCTTTAGTAGTCTGATCTATCAATAAAGGAAATGAGACTATACTTTGTATCTTAATGAACCTATATTGATTCTTAGTGATCACCATTTTCCTCTCTACATGTTCATAAAACATTCTTTAAAAAAATTTAAACTGTTACCTTCTGTCTTAGAATTGATATTAAGTATTTATTCAAAGAGCAAAAGAGTGGTCAGAGCTAGGAAATTGAGGTTAAATGACTTCAGGGTCACACAGCTTGAAAGAATATGAGGGCAGGTTTGAACCCAGATTCTCCCAACTCCAGGCCTGGTGCTCAATGTACTGTCCATAAAACATTTCTTTATAGTCATTCATTATAAACTTTGTGCCTGGCTTCCTCACCTTTCCTTCCCTCCCTCTAGTTCTCCCTTCCTCCCTTCTCTCTCTCTCTCTTTCTCTCTCTCTCTCTCTGTCTCTCTATTTCTTTCTGTCTGTCTGTGTCTCTTTTTCTCACTCTCTTCTTTCTTTTGCTTAGATTACAAAAACTATCCATGAGCTCAAACACACCACTGACTGGCACAGAAGCTTATATCTACTTAGGTCTCAACTTGGTTCTGTTTTCCCCTTCTTAGATAGCTTGATGTTCCCCACTGTCCCCAATGGTTTTACCGTGGTGTTGTACACAGTGTGGCCACCAGGTTGACAATACTTACAGTAGATCAGAACTACTGAATTCAAGTAATCCACCAGCTTTAGTTTACCCAAGATTAGGGACTATAGGTGTGTGCCAACCTGGCTGAGCATGGAATTCTTTTTTTAAGTTTATGAATATGTAATTTCAAAAATCCTTATTTTTTCCTTTAAAACATCATGATAACAAGTTTCTAACTCCAGTTTTCTTATCTCTGCCTTTCTCTATGATTAATCCAAGATTAATGATGGTGATTCTAGAATTAAACCTTGTAGCTCTTTCAGTCCTCTGGATCTTGAAACTCGAACTTATTTGAAGTGGCTAGGTGCTCCATCATTATTTCTTTGCCATTGGGGACCTTGATTTCATCTTCTGTTTTCTGTTCTTTCCAATTTGATGGTTTGATGAAATTTTCCTTGATGCAGAAAGGCATAGGCAAAATGGAGTCAAATAGTTCTACTTTCTCAATCATCTGCTAAAATTACACCATCTGCTCCAAGCAGTTGGTGTAATATCCCTTGGTCTTCTTGTTTCAAAAAATATCTTTAAAGATTTGTTGTTGTCGTTGTTGTCGTCATCGTCATCGTCGTTGTTGTCCTTAGCATTTCTTACAAGCTTCAGTTTATTCTGGGTCTGGCCTTCCTGACACGTCTTCTAAATTTTGCATTTGTCTCTAGTTATATGTTCCTCCTCCTATCATTTATGCTTTTCATTTTAAAGTCTGAACCCATCAGAGATTCTGTATAGCACATTCATTTCCTTGGATGTATCTCATTCCTCACCAACATTTAGGATCACTTAAGATTATATAATTAAAATGTGGTTTTAGAGATTTGCCTAGACCTCTTGAACTGTTTTGCCATTTAGTCTTTGAGTCTGTATCAAAGCTCTTATTTCTCTGAATACTGAGAAAGTTGCTTGTCTAAAACCTCTCCGGGTATCTTTTTTTGCTTTCATGTCACCAATCAGTTCTCTGTTCATCTTAATTAGGTCTCGAGTTTCAGGTGTCCCCATAATTTCCTTTTCCTTCTAAGAGCTATAATTGTCAGAAAAGCCAGTTAAAAGAAAACTTAATTTGTTATTCTGCTTTTTTTTGTACAAAGTAACTTCTAGCAGGTATCCCAATAAATGAAGTGATTCATCACTATTAAATCTTACTTCCTCTCTCAGGTTCATGGGTTTACATAAAGGCAAAGTCTTCTTGACATTTAATGACTTGACATTTAATCACTTAAAAAAAACAAATTATGAGGATACCCCATGTAAATTCATTAATTGGGTCTACTGAAACAGTACTTTAGATGGAACAGCATTGCAGAGGACAGTTCTAAGAAAAAATGTTATAAATGGAAGGTATATTTCTTGATAGGTAAAATTTGAACTACATAAGCTAAAAATGAATGTTCCCTGAAGGTTGAGACCATTGTAGAACTTGGCTAGATCCTGCATGCGTGAATATGGTAAAAGACTGGAGATGAAAAGACCCAAGACATCAAGTCATCAGAGGGACTCCTGAAGTTTGTAGTTAATAGCTAACTAATATAATTGGATTAGAAAGTATGGTTAGTTCAAAGACAAGAAGCAAGGAATTTATTAATATCTTGGAGCAGATTAGGAAAGGGGACAAACTTTTTCTTTTTCCGGAATTTCCAACACTATGTTTAAGATTTAACTAGAGATAACAACTTTTAGATAAATTTAGGCTTTTTTCTCAGAGGAAAAAAAAACTTTTGTTCTCAAGAGGGGAAGAACCATTTATCTTTCTTAAGCAATAAAATGATGGAAAACTACTGAGTCCTAGTACCTGAGCATTCAGGATGCAGATCTCCTGACATCCCTTATTTATTGCTTAAACTTTAATTAAAAAATTTCAGAGTGAAATATTTAATAGGAATCCTTTCTCTATGTAAATCCAAATATGTATTTGACCACAGTACTCTTATTAACAAAAGCATGCACTTATTAAGTACCTGTTATTTACCAGAAACCATGCTAGGAACAAGTGCAAAAGTGATATACTTCCTACTCTACCTTCAAGGTCTGTTCTTGTTCTCTTCTCCCTCACCTCATCAGCTGGTTCAATTATAATCTCTATGCAGGTGATTCTCAGATCTACTTAACCAGTCCTAATGTCTCTCCTGACTTCCAGTTTTGCCTTACCATATTCCTTTTGGACATCCTTCATTCCATTTGGACATCCTTCATCCATTCAACAGATGTCCTGTTGACAGCTCAACCCCAACACGTCCAAAACAGAACCTTATTTTTCTCTTTAAACTTTCCCTTTTACCAACTTTTTTCTCATTGTCAAGCACATCACAAAAACTTCCATTTCCCTAAGGCTCATAGGTTTAGGGCCAAACTTGAGTTTTTACCCTCCTCTCCCCAAATTCATTCTGTTTTAAAGTTTTTATTTCTTCCTTCCCAACTTATCTCATTGCACATCCTTTTCTCTTTACTTAGCACATCTTGTGGCTCATATTTCATTCTTAATAAATTGACTGGATTAAGCTGAAACATAATTTTATTCTACTTCCCCCTCACTTTAAATATGAATGAGCCCTTATGATTGTGTTTCCTGTAATAAAATATTGTTAGGTTGTAGTTCCTAATTCTATCTATTATTAGTTATGTTTATTAGTACAAGGCATATAGCACAATTTGTTTTACTTATATCACTTCAATCCTAGCTTCTTTACACAGAGACAAACTTCAACCCACTTCCCACTCTTATACCTAACATTTTTAATGGTATTCCATTTTTAATCTTTTACAAACTTCTCCCCCTATCCACTTGATTCAGGTAGGAGTATGGTTTATGAATCATTCTCTCATATTCTCCACTCCTCCATATTTTCAGTGTTTTTATCTTCACCTGAGAAGCCCAAATTCAAAGAATCATAATTATCTTTACTGCCCTTCTTCCCATTCCTCACCAAGTTCTGACCACTCCATTTTATTGGGAGGGGGTAGTATTTAATTCCTTGCCTTTCCTCATTCCCTTTAGATATTCAAAGATAGAATAATACCCTTTTAGCTTCTTATAGATTATAAGACTTTATGAATCCTCACTTTCATATTCCTAAAGTGTTGATTATGATGTGAAGGATCTACTTTGTGGTCAATTTGCATGTCAAAAACCCTGCCCAGAGCTGTTTTCCCCCCAGGAAGTTCTGGAATATTTTTATTGTATTAAATATTAAAACCTAATTTTTTCTCATGAAAGTATATGCCAAGATTTGCTAGGACAGGCAATTTTAGATTGATGACCTATTTTGCTTGCTTTTGGTGTACTGAATTGCAGTACCTTCTCTCATTTCTTGTCCTCAATGAGAAGGATGGGATGATTCACCCTGAAACATTTTATGTGATTGACTTCTTTCTAACTTCTTATAAAAACCTTTTTGGGGGGACTGAAGCCCTAGAGTTTTATGACTATTTTTCAGTGAGATGAATTAGGTGTTTATTTCTGTGCCATGTAGATTCTCATAATAATAATATTAGAGACATAATAATAATTAAAGACAGCTAGTGGCACAGTGGGTAGAGCACTGGGCTTAGAGTTGGGAAGAAGAGTTAAAATCTGGTCTCAGACACTTATGTACTGTGTGAATCTGGGAAAGACATTAGACTTTGTTTGTTTCAGTTTCCTCACTGTAAAATGGGGGTAATAATAGCACCTGCCTCACTGTGTTATTGTGAGGATGCTTACAATGGTGATTGACACATAACATAGTAGATGCTGTTTGTTTCTTTCCCCTTCTTTCCATAATAATAATGTGATAATTATAATAATATTTACATAGCACTTAAAAGCATTGCAAAGCACTTTTCATATATTCTTATTTGAGTATTACAAGAACCTTGTGATATAGGTGCTATTATTCCCATTTTACAGATAAAGAAAGTAAGAGTAAGAGAAGTTATGTTCTATGTCATATAGCTGATAAGGGTCTGCAGCATGAGTTGAACTCAGGTTTTCTTAATTCCAACTCCAGTGCTCAATCCACTTTATTTCCTAGTGGATCTTCCATCTATTTTCAAAACCTCCAGAAAATTTTCTCATATTATTTTGTAAAATATTATATTCAAACTATGTTCTTAAATGTTTTCTGAGAAGTCAGTAACTTTTGAATTGTCATACCATTCTCTATTCTTTAATTCCTAATTAGTAAGGATCTCAGATCTTTTGGTTGTATTAAAATTTTGTCTAGTTATTCATTCATCCACATCTGCAATTTGTTGCCATTTAGACCATTCTATTCCTTAGAAAAACCATTGATTTTTCTTACTATTCTAACTTGATGAGTGTCATGTTAATTTTCTTTCATTTCTCCTTCCTTGATTTTGGATTAATTTTTCTTGTAACCACTCTGAAGATCCTGGTAGTAGATCCATTTCCCCTTCTGTTGACTTACATTGGCTTTTCCTTCTGAAGATTTTGTCTTGCTTTTTTAAACTCCGGAAAACATATTCATCTGATATTTTTTATTCCTTTCATCAGTGACTGTTTTTCTGCTAAATGAATTTCTCAATGAGAATTTTTTCATTTCCCCTTCTTTATGGTTGTTGCTTTTCTTTAATTATATTTTGTCCATTTGTGGTTCTTTTGGGGTAATGAAGGGAAGCTGGATCTAATCACAATCATTTGCTCAACCATCTCGGAAGCCCTTTCCCCTTTGTTCAAACTGTTGCACTCTACTGTCCCTTTAACTATCCTCATTACCAATCCTTTAAGACCCCAGTACGAATCCCATTTTATTTACTAGTATTATTTCCTGGCAATTCCAGACCACCACTGTTCTCTCCATCCTCTGGACTCCAACAGTATTTGTCTATACAATAGCATTGAACGTATTCTAAAAATAATATTGTTATGCAGATAATGTGACTATTTTAATGTGTTGTACACATGCACCTTTTGTCCCCGACTAGGCTAAAAACTCCTTGTGAACTGAAGTTATTTTTTTATCTTTGTTTTATAACCTATTACAATACTTAGCATGATGCTAGACATTCACATAATAGAGACTTGGAAAATACTTTCCAAAAGACAATAGCAGTAACAATGTATAGGTAAGTTATACCAAGAATTTCTCTGCAAAGTGGTTTAGTGCAAACATGATTTCCCCCATTTTACAAAAATGTAACAGGCTCAAAAATGATTAAACAATGTGTCCAGGGATGTAGAGCCATTACTAGTCCAAGTCCCAGACTTTAGATCCAGACCTACTGATGCTTAAGACCAGAGTTTATTCCTTTACACATCTCTACCCTCACTGCTAAGCAATGGTTTTCAAGGAGGAAAAACAAAATAAAACCTCTTCCCACTTCTTTTTTTAACCAAGAAACATGACAGTTCACAGCAGTAATATCTGTAATGTATCCAGACGACTCAAATGCAACTAACGTTTTTCTTCTTTTTAAGGCAGCTGTTGTAAGGTCTGGAAATGTTATCATATAGACACCTTTTGTAAGGAAAGAGAAGCTCCAAAAGCCTGTGAAAAGTAGGCTTAGCTCCAGACTGTCCTGTTTGCCGGCCAATCTGATCACTTGAATTATCCCTCATGTTGATTCAGTTTATAATTTATATGCCATGCAGTCTTGAATACTAATCATTTAATGCCAGGTTCTGCTTTGAGCTAATTGGACCTTGTTGCTGATGTCATATCTATATTTGTATTTGCTGAGAATGTAGCAGTGATAGCTCAAATCTCATTACCATTATATTACCATATTTAAAAATGGATTAACCAGCTTCCCCTCCCTCACAGCCCACCATCACATCTTTTGTTCCATTGTTTCCTTTAGTCTCTTGGCAGTGAGTGGGTGAGCTGGATATTCCCTGTATATAGAATCTTTTCGGTCCTCCCATACTACATGTTTGCATGTCATCTTCTATTAACATTTTGAAAATAAAATAGAGGGGAAGAGAGCGGAAGTTGTGTTTACTGAATTGTAAGCTTTTGGTTAGGGTAATAACTGAATTTCCGACTTTCTAAGGATAATTTCCAGCCTTAGATCTTGTCCTTCAGGCTATGGCTTGTCTTCTCCTCAAACTTCATCATCCTTGCTGTTCTTAGGCATCTCAAGGGGGCTTTCCTGATGTAACCTCTTCATTTTTTGACCCCCGTTGGCCCTTGGCTCAGTGAGGCTATCCTTCTCAGATCATTCATTGGGGAGGGGAAAGCCTAATGTTTGAATTCGCTTCTGAGAGTTTCAGTTCCTAAAAATCTTAAGAAATGAGAGTTAAAAGGTTAATGATAAAGGGTCAATTCATAAAGGACTTAATAATTTAACATAGGAGAAAACCTAAGTCTAGAGAGGGGAACACAGAGTAGCAGAGGTAGGACTTATATCCAGATTGTCTGACTCCCCCATCAGGGCTCTTCTACTGTTTCCTCTATGTTTCACTTACATTTTTTGTCTTCTGCAGTATAATGTGTTTTCAAAGGGTTTGGGACTCTTTCTCAGATGGACACAAATCTGTGAGAAATGTCTGAAATACACATGAAGGGTACGCCTCTGAGATATTTGATACTTACTGCTTTAACTGGGCTTCAAATGTTAGAAGTTATCTTAGAGAGTGGGGTAAAGGAAGCTATGACTTACTTCATCACGAATCCAAATCAAAGGGAAAAACAGGTATGGGTCAGTCAAAATGTAAATCTATAGCTTATTTTGTGGTAGATTTTAATGCTCCATTTGTTTTAAAGTCTAGAATATATTTCTTCATGTCTTACCAGGCTATACTCCACATTTGTTCATCATGCTCCAGAAACTTACACCTCAGAAATACTCTTCACTTGTCTCCTCCCAGAACCTCCACTCTCTTTATGAATACACTAGACTGTTCTCCAGACTTCTTCATGCCCCAGAAATCTTTTTATTCTGGAAGATCATTTTGGCTTGGGAATTTATTCCTTGGTAGTATTCCCAGTCCCTGTGGCCCCTTCCTCTGATCAGATGGCTTCTCTTTCAGAACCTCCTTTTAAGAACAGTACCAGGTCAGCCTTCTCTTCAGTCTTCCCAGTCAGTAATCTGGACTTCTCCATCATGCCCCAGAAATCTTTATCTTGGAAGAGCTGTTTTTTTTCAGCCCTGAAACTCATACCTTGGAAGTAGCCTCAACCCCTGGGACCCCACTCCCTGATTGGGTGGCTTCTTCCCAGAACCCTCATTTTAAGAAATATCTTAAATGGCTCTAAAACTAGCTCTCTCTTCATTTTTCTCCAGGCTGCAATATGGGTTTCTTCATCATGTACCAGCTAGAACTTCCTCACTTCCATTCACTATCCCTTCACCAACCCAAATTTCCTTGTCTGTTTCCTTTTCCTCCATTAGAACATAAGCTCCTTTTTGCTTGTATTTGTATTCTAAGTGCTTAGCACAGTGCCTGGCAAATTGTTGTAAACTCTTTTTTCAGTTGTGTCTGACTCTTGGTGACCTCCTTTGGGGATTTCTTGGCAAAGATACTAGAATGGTTTGCATTTTCTTCCCCAGCTTAGCCTGGCACATAGTAAACTCTTAATAAATGCTTATTCACACACAATGGACTGATATTTTGATGGTGTTTGTAGGCATCATATAGAGAAGAGAGAGAGACTGAGACAGAGACAGAGGCAGAGACTGAGACAGAGACAGAGATGCTTCCAGTCTGGTTCCCCTAAATTGGCTCTCATACTATAACTATGGAGCTGAATATCTTAAGTGAAGGAGAGTAAGAATAAAGTGTGATAACTCCTGAAGGCTTTAGGGAATATGATTACCTGGGGGAACTTTCCTTGTGTATTTAAATTCTCTTAAAGAGAATCATCACAACAATGGCCTATATGGATAGTATAAAATAGCTTTTCCACTACCAAACACTGCTACAAGGTAAGACTTCTTTTATCTGTTTCTTGGTCACCTTTGATTTCATGTACAGGAGCAGACTGTGGACCAATTATAATCTCCACAGATTCCAGGGTATAATATTTTTTCTATGCTTGTGTCATAATATTACTTCCAGGATCAAGAATGAACAAGGATGATATTCTGAGAGTTCAAATTCAAAGTTGCAAAGATTGTATCATTTTCACTCAAGTATAGGATGATTTTGTGGAAATGCTGAGAGTTCTATGTTAGCCCCTCTTGTTACCATAAAAGGGAAAAGCAATCCAGTTAAGAGCCATATTTCTTTTTTAAAAACAACTTTATTTTACTTTTAACTTTTGAAAACACTCTTTACATGCCCTATTTAATTCAACTGGGTTGAATTTGAGTATTAACCCTTGGATTTAAAACAAATTCATGAAGCTCTAGGCAAGCTGGATTTGGAAAGTCCTGTGCCAGAATGATTTTTTATAGCTTACTTTTTAATTTCCAAAACTTTATAGTAAGATTATTGACTATCATAGAATGACTAATCAATAGTGATTATAAAAGGAAATCCAATACTCTCTAAACCAAAATTACAAGGTTAGATCAACTCATTTATTGTTATTCATTATGATCCAAAAAATAGTATCCAGGCAGAAAATGAAATGACACATACATAACCCTGTATTCTTTCCTTCACTGCCTACCAATATCACATATAGTTCAGTTTTTCAATTTCATTTTCCTTGGATGCTATGAGATGTTCTTCTTATAACCATGTTTCTCCACTCTAACTCATAGCATATTGGAGTTGTCCTTATCTGCTTCACTAGCAAGGTACAAAGTGAGTTTACATGTTTTTAGTGACAGACCTAAGAGGGAGGTCTCAGGCTAGCTAAAGTATGCATTCTTCAGTATATGCAATAAATTATGAGTCTAGAATTCAAAGAACAAATGAATCTCAGAATTTGAAGGAATTTTACTGGCCATTTAAGTTAACCCAGACCTGAACAACATCCTCATTTTCATTCAACCTGATAAGGATTCTTCTTGTCTTTGCCTAAAAACTGAGATAAACCTACTATCTTCTAAGGCTTTCCATTATAGTTTCCAATTACTAGTCATTAGTAAGATTTAAAAAATCAAACCTAAATTTGCCTCTTTTTACAACTTGTACCCATTGCTCTTCTTTCTATCCTTTAGGGTCAAGCAGTAACGGGCTGCTATTTGTTTAATAAGTGACTCTGGAAAAAAAAGTGTACTCAACACATTGTTAAGATGAGCTTACATTAATAACATTTATATTGTTATTTCCATATTTCCAAGTTTCCAGAGACATTAAATACCAAAAATAGACAAATAGATGATGATATGCATGTTGGCTATTGACTGCTCTGAAATCTCTAATTTCTACTTCTATATTAAGAAAGCCATAGACCTAAATGTATGATCATAGATCCCTACAGAAACATCTTCACTGAATTAATGTTTAAAATGATTTCCTCAGCTTTTGTAGAGAGCAATTATGAATATTAATTTTGATGCTGTAAATCTATAAAATTGCAATTGAAAGCATTATCTTTTATTTGATTTAAGATCCATCTTATAAAATGACGAGTATGAAATAGATGTTTGCTGGGGTCCTATCTAATTCAAAATTGATGAGTCTGTGAACTGAGGAGCCCTCTACTATATTCCAAATATGTTGTTTGAAGATTTTCAGTAATTGGTAACTCACTAGTCCCCAAAATGACCCATTCCATTTTTTGATATGTCTAATTACAAGGAAGTTTTTCCTTCTGTTTGGCTGAATTCTGCTTCTCTGTAACTTCTAACACTTTTGTCCTTATTTTTCCCTCTGGGGTCAAATGAAACTAGTTGAATATCTCTACCATATCATAAGCCTTCAAATTCTGTCTTTTGTCACTCACTGTTGTTCTTTGGGCAAATCATTGAGCCTCACTAGACCTGCTTCCTCATTTATAGAAAAAAATTGGATTAGATGGCCTCAATGGACTCTTCCAACTCTGTGAATCTATTTAGATATTAAATATTTTACAATCAAAATAATGTTCTATGTCTTCTCTTTTTGAGGTCCCAAATCCTCATATTCTTCAATGATAGCATTGTGTCAGTTTCTCACATTATTTTCGTGGTCATCCTACCATGGAAGAACTTTAGCTAAAGTCCCTTCTGAAATGTTAATATCAATAACTAGAAACATTACTCCAGGGGTACATTTCTCTGACTTAACCTAAGATGGTATTTTTATTATTATTATTATTTGACTATCACATCATCCTGCTAAATTACATTTACCCTGTGGCTCACTAGACTCCATAGGTATTTTTCATATTTACTACTTTATTAACTATTATCCCCCATCCCATAAGTTGATTTCTCAACCTCTATGTAATAATAGACATTTAACCCTATTAAATGTTACCTTGTTAATTACTTCAGCCCATCATTCCATCCTATTCAAATATTTTCGGTTCTTAGTTCTATCATCTAATATTAGCTGGTGTGCTGTAACTGTGGTTCAGTTTCACGACCATAATAAAATGAGACATTGGTGGCCCATCCAACAAGTAATAAAAAGACAAGCATACTCAACAATGACGTGGAAAGGATACTCAAAGCAAGGATATGCAGCACTGGTACAGGAAGATCCAGCTTTTCTAGTCTCCATACAGAAACTCATTAAGTTAGAAAGGTGCTGTGAGTCTGAAGGGTTTATTGACTAAAGAGATTCAGTCTGAGCGATGTTGACTTATGGTCTTTTTATTTTTTTGTCTTTTAGGGAAAAACTAGTTGAGCATTGTTATAGAATAATGATTTTGATTAATATTGCTCCTAATGCAGTCCCTTATAGATTCACACCACGAACAAATGTGTAGTTGGATGCCTTTGTCCAAGTCACTGAAAAATATTAAACAGAAGAGGGCCATGAACAGTCCTATGGTGATCTACTGTAGGTTTCCCTCTAGATTGACATTAATCAATTAATCATCATTCTTTGAGGCTGGTCATTTAGCTAATTCTGAACTCACCTAACTATACTGATACCTAGTCCATAAGATGAAATTCTTATTTCCTTTTATTAATTTTATTTTTTATTAGGAACTTAATTATCAAGCATGAAAAATTCATTCTATAGAGGACAGCATGTGAAACTATGAACTTTTGTTCCATAGTTTTTAATTATATATTGTTGAAATCCATTAGTATCTGACTACTTGTTTAGGAATTTTATACAAAAGAAAAAGTTAATTGTAATTAACTTGTTCTTAATGAATCCATGCTGGCTTTTAATTACTACTGCCTCCTTTCCTGAGTGACCACTCTCTGGCCTTATAATGTGTTAAAATTTAAAGAAGGATTGACACCAAGCTCACCATGCTGTTGGTCTTCACGTTTCCTTTCCATTTTTGAAAAGGAGTACAATATTTATCCATTTCTAAACTTATATGGCACTTCTTAATATTTTAAGTGTACATTAGTTATGTATACTTTGTAACAACAAAATTGCCCAATTTTTGTGTGTCCCCTTCTGACCTTTTTGATTTCTTTTCTTTTTAATATCTTGATTTTTTTGGCATCTGTCATTATCTGCTAACTCATGCTTGAAATTTTTTATTCTAATGACCCCTTTACACTCTTAAAACATATCGAGAATATCAAAGAACTTTTGTTTATGTGGGTTACATCTATAGATGTTTGCCATATTAAAAGTTAAAATGTCTTGTATTATTATGAAAATAGTTTTATTTATTTTTTAAAATTTTTCCACAGGCATACTTTGAGAAAATTGTTGCCCTAGTTCATTATTCTTTTACTAAGAGGTGAGTAGCTTGTTTTATCTTCAATCTTTTGAAGTCTTAATTGATTACTTCATTGATCAGAGTTCTATAGTCTTTCAAAGATATTATCTTTCACATTATTGTGTTTGTCATGTAAACTGTTGACTATTGGAATTTATGATTATTTCTGTTAAGCACTGAAACCTAGGTTGCCAGATCATTGGTACCTATCTACTTGTCTAGTTTATTCACAAGTTTTTTTCAATTTATATAGTTGGTTTGGGTCTAGTTAAGTTGGAATCATTAAGAGCAGGTAAATATTTTCTCATCTTCTAGCTGGTCTTTCATTAAAAAAAAAATTCTTACAAGTTTGAACATTCTTCTTAGTAGAGGAAACAAGCAATATGGGAAATGAGTATTACTATATTGATTCTTTCATTTGACATTATCATCTACTTCAATCAATCAGAGGTTGGGGTCCCATCTCTTCTGAGATTATCCTTTTGACATCAACAAAGGCTCAGTTTTTTGTTGTTGTCTTTGACATTTGCAAATACTTTGTTTTATCCTAGGCTTTAGACTTCCAGAAATTCTTTATAGGACATGCCTCTCCTTTAAATTCATTCTCTGTTCTACCTTCTGTACTTCCTTTTAAAATCTGAGTTCATCAATGAGCTTCCCACGCAGATACATTGCTCTCCATCAGTGCCCCATTCCTTTCTTCCGCATCTAGTTCAATCATAGTGCTATCATTATGATTTCATTCTTGAGAGCCTTCCATTCCTGTTTGAGCTGACATGACCTGAAATGTTGTCAACTTTATTTGCAGAAGTATGAGTACCACATATTCAGACATGGTAATGAGGCTCTGTGGTAATGTCAGTTAACAGAAGTTGTGGTGTCTGAAAATTATGGCTGGAATATTTGGAATTCTTAATAAACAATCTGGGCTACATATGGGAATTTAAGTGAAAGAAACATTCTGTCTTCTGGGAAAACTCCAAACACCAAGAACTGACTTGTTTGTAAGGTATTAACAAGGTGAAATAGGTCAGTCAGCATAGTGTGAAACTTTTACATTCTTTATCCAGATTCTTTGTCTTCTCTCTTATAGCCCCAAACTAGCACTGTTTAGTTAAAGACAGATGTTCACCTATTTCTTCTCTTTCTTTCCCAATTTGTGTTATGTTTTATCTAGTCCGTTTTGATGGGGCTAATTTATGGTGTGAACTCATGCTGCCAATTTCTCCCAGGGAGCACATGTGATAGAGAACTAGGATTTGGTTAAAGATGTCTTTTGTTTTTATTATATGAATTTATTTCCTGCATCGTAAACCCTACTAGTCAGGATCACACATTTAGTTTCTTGACCAGCTCCTGAAAGTTGATGTGTAGGGAAAATATAAGTTTGGGAGACCTGGGGCTAAGTCCCTAAAGGATTTGGATAAAGAAATGGCATGGCTGGAAGGTAAAGAATATAATTGCTGTCACTCACAGATTGGGTGGATTTGCCTTTATTAATTTTTTTTTATTTTGAATATTCCCCATATTTACATGTTTCATGTTCTTTCCCTCTCCCCAAATCCCCCCAAGCCCCCTTAGCCGACACACAATTCCACTGGGTTTTACATGTATCATTGATTAAGCCTTGATTTCATATTATCTTTTAGTGTCTTCATCCCCAATAATATCCCCATCAGCCCATGTGTTCAAGCAGTTGTTTTTCCTCTGTGTTTCTCCTCCCACAGTTCTTTCTCTGAATGTGGCTAGTTTTCTTTCTCATAAGTCCCTCGGCCTTGCTCTGGATTCTTGCATTGCTGCTAGTAGAGAAGTCTACGATTGTACCACAGTGTATCAGCCTCTGTATATAATGTTCTAGTTCTGCTCCTTTTGCTCTGCATCAATTCCTGGAGGTCATTCCAGTTCATATGGAATTCCTCCAGTTCTTTATTCCTTTGAGCAAAATAGTATTCCATCACCAACAGATACCACAATTTGTTCAGCCATTCCCCAATCGAAGGACATTCTCTCATTTTTCCAATTTTTTGCAACCACAAAGAGCGCGGCTATAAATATTTGTGTACAAGTCTTTTTCCTTATTATATCTTTGGGGTATAAACCAAGCAGTGGTATTGCTGGATCAAAAGGCAGTCTTTTAAAGCCCTTTGGGCATAGTTCCAAATTGCTATCCAGAATGGTTGGATCAATTCACAACTCCACCAGCAATGCACTAATGTCCCAATTTTGCCACATCCTCTCCAGCATTCACCACTTTCCTTTGCTGTCATGTTAGCTAATCTACTAGGTGTGAGGTGGTATCTCAGAGTTGTTTTGATTTGCATTTCTCTAAATATTAAAGATTTAGGGCAGCTGGGTAGCTCAGTGGATTGAGAGTCAGGCCTATAGACAGGAGGTCCTAGGTTCAAATCCGGCCTCAGACACTTCTCAGCTATGTGACCCCGGGCAAGTCACTTGACTCCCATTGTCCACTCTTACCACTCTTCCATCTAGGAGCCAATACACAGAAGTTAAGGGTTTAAAAAAGCTAAAAAATATAAATAAATAAATATTAGAGATTTAGAACACTTTCTCATGTGCTTATTGATAGTTTTGATGTTTTTATCTGAGATTGCCTATTCATGTCCCTTGCCCATTTATCAATTGGGAAATGCCTTGATTTTTTGTACAACTGATTTAGCTCTTTGTATATTTGAGTAATTAGATCTTTGTCTGAATCTTTCGTTATAAAGATTTTTTCACAATTTGTTGCTTCCCTTCTAATTTTGGTAGCATTGATTTTGTCTGTACAAAAACTTTTTAGTTTAATGTAGTCAAAATTATTTATTTTACATTTTGTAATTTTTTCTAGTTCTTGCTTGGTTTTAAAATCCTTCCCTTCCCAGAGCTCTGACAAATATACTATTCTGTGCTCACCTAATTTGCTTATAGTTTCCTTCATTATATTCAAATCATTCACCCATTCTGAGTTTATCTTGGTATAGGGTGTGAGATGCTGATCTAAACCTAATCTCTCCCATATTGTTTTCCAATTTTCCCAGCAGTTTTTGTCAAATAGTGGGTTTTTGTCCCCAAAAGTAGGTTCCTTGGGTTTATCATACACTGTCTTGCTGAGGTCGCTCACTTGTAGTCTATTCCACTGATTCTCCTTTCTGTCTCTTTGCCAGTACCATATTGTTTTGATGACTACTGCTTTATAGTACAGTTTAAGATCTGGTACTGCTAGGCCCCCTTCTTCATATTTTTTTTTCATTATTTCCCTTGATATTCTTGGTCTTTTGTTCTTCCAAATGAAGTTGCTATAATTTTTTCTAATTCAGTAAAAAAGTTTTTTGGTAGTTTGATAGGTATAGCACTAAATAAGTGTTATAAAAGGGGAGAAGGATCGCTAGGGGCCTTGAGCCAGTAACAAGCCTAGCAGGAGGTGGGAGCTGATTGTTATGAAGGAGTGAGCAAACTCAGTTGAGAATGAACTTCCTTTAATTTCAAATCCAAACCCATAAAGCTGAGTGCCCAGTGAACCTCACTGCTAGCTGCTAGGCTCCTTTAAGATGTCAGGCAGCAGGCCCCTCCCTGCTGAGGAATCTGCCTCCTATTGGATGATGGCAGACCAGCACGAAGTGGATATTTGAGCTTCCTGCCCTCAGCAATGGAGTTTCATTCAAACTTAACAGTTCAGAATTCCCTCCTTGTTGCCTATCTTCCTTAGCCTTTGGTGGTAAAGGAATAACCACAGGATTCTCTGGTTGAAGGCTATGGGATTTATTAATAATTGGGGAAGGAACAAGACAAAGGTAAGAGGGGTTGATTTTACTAATCTGTTGGTATGGTTTGGCTGGCTGAAGCTGGCAAAGGTCCTAAGAAGGTCTTGGCAGCCCTCTGCCAGAGCTAAGCAGTCTCTGGTCAATAAATTGATCAGGTCTACTGGCTAATTTAGTTGATGCTGATAATAGATTTTGTTAAGCTGGTGTGAAGATTAGTTCTAAAACCCTACTCTAACCTAATCCTAAATTTCCCACGTTTCACCACCCTTCAACCTAGGGTCCCAGGGGAAGGGGGTAGTTGAGGGAATAAGGATGAAGTCAGGGGAAAACAGAACCCAGGTTTGGGTTTCCAGGGGCTTTTTAATCTCAGTTCAACTACCAGTTGGCACCTGGCACATGGCTCATGCCACCATCAATATTCTATCCAGGGCAACTGACAGGATTGCCTAAGCCAAACACAGCAATGCTAAAACCTGCATTACATAAGTAAAAATTAATTTGGGTAGGATGGTCATTTTCACTATGTTAGCTCGTCCTACCCATGAGCACTCAATGTTTTTCCAATTGTTTAGATCTAGTTTGAATTGTGTGGAAAGGGTTTCATAGTTGTGTTTGTACAATTCCTGTGTTTGTCTTGGCAGATACATTCCTAAGTATTTTATATTGTCTAGGGTGATTTTAATGGAATTTCTCTTTCTAACTCTTGCTGCTGCAAAATGTTGGAAATATATAGGAATGCTGATGATTTATGTGCATTTATTTTGTATCCTGCAACTTTCATAAAGATGTTGATTATTTCCATTATCTTTTTAGTTGATTCTCTAGGATTTTTTAAGTAGAACATCATGTCATCTGCAAAGAGTAATAGCTTTGTCTCCTCATTACCGATTTTAATACCTTCAATTTCTTTTTCTTCTCTAATTGATACAATGTTAAATAATAGAGGTGACAATGGGCATCCTTGTTTCACTCCTGATCTTATTGGGAAGGCTTCTAATTTATCCCCATTGCAGATGATGTTTGTTGATGGCTTTAGATATATACTATTTATTATTTTTAGGAAAGGCCCTTCTATTCCTTTACTTCCTAGTGTTCTCAGTAGGATTGGGTGTTGTATTTTGTCAAAGGCTTTTTCAGCATCTATTGAGATAATCATGTGATTTTTTTTAACATTTATTAATAATCATTTTTAACATGGTTACATGATTCATGCTCCTACTTTCCCCTTCACCCCCCGCTCCCCCCCACCCATGGCCGACGCACATTTCCACTGGTTTTGTCATGTGTCCTTGATCAAGACCTATTTCCAAATTGTTGGTGGTTGCATTGGTGTGGTAGTTTTGAGTCCACATCCCCAATCATGTCCACCCCGACCCATGCGTTCAAGCAGTTGCTTTTCTTATATGTTTCCTCTCCTGCAGTCCTTCCTCTGAATGTAGGTAGCGTTCTTTACCATAAATCCCTCAGAGCTGTCCTGGGTCATTGCATTGTTGCTGGTACAGAAGCCCATTACATTTGATTTTACCACAGTATGTCAGTCTCTGTGTACAATGTTCTTCTGGCTCTGCTCCTTTCGCTCTGCATCAGTTCCTGGAGGTCTCTCCAGTTCGCCTGGAACTCCTCCAGTTTATTATTCCTTTTAGCACAATAGTATTCCATCACCCGCATATACCACAGTTTGTTCAGCCATTCCCCAATTGAAGGACATACCCTCCTTTTCCA
>NC_058130.1:151885149-151948586 GCF_016433145.1 Gracilinanus agilis
GGAATTCTTCAATTTTGTTGAATGCCCATACTTTCCCCTGGAAATATATAGTCAATTTTGATGGGTAGTTGATCTGTGGTTGCAGGCCCAGCTCTCTTGCCTTTCTGAATATTGTATTCCAAGCCTTACGGTCTTTTAGCGTGGAGGCTGCCAGATTCTGTGTGATCCTGATTGGTGTTCCTTGATATTTGAATTGTCTCTTTCTGGCTTCTTGTAAGATTTTTTCTTTTGCTTAAAAGCTTTTGAATTTGGCAATAATATTTCTAACTGTTTTCTTCTCTGGATCGAATGTAGTGGTTGTTCTATGAATTCTTTCAATGTCTATATTGCCCTCTTGTTGTAGGACTTCAGGGCAATTTTGCTGAATAATTTCTTTTAGTACGGAGTCCAGGTTTCTATTAATTTCTGGTTTTTCTGGAAGACCAATTATTCTCAAATTGTCTCTTCTAGACCGGTTTTCTTGGTCTGTCACTCTCACATTGAGATATTTCATATTTCCTTCTATTTTTTCAGTCTTTTGACTTTGTTTTATTTGTTCTTGTTGTCTTGAGAGATCATTAGCTTCTAATTGCTCAATTCTAGCCTTTAGGGACTGGTTTTCGGCTCTAAACTTTTCGTTTTCAGCTATGATCTTTTCAATCTGGTCATTTCTGGTGTTCAATTTGCTTATCAGTTCATTTGATTTCTGAGCCTCACTTTCCATTTGCAAGATTCTACCTTTTAAACTGTTATTTTCTTGCCAGATCTCTTCCATCTTCCTCAGAATCTCAGTTTTGAACTCTTCCATAGCTTGTGAGGAGTTTTCCTTATTTGAGGAGGGTCCGGATGCTTGTTTGTTCTCCTCCTCTGTTTGCTCGGTTGTCTGAATTTTCTCTGTGTAAAAGTTGTCGAGTGTTAAAGACTTCTTTTTCTTGTTGTTTAGCTTTCTCTTCTGAACTTCCTGAGTCTGGGTAGCCATCATTAGCCCAGTAGCTTCTCAGCTTTATCCTCGCCGCGGTCTTTTGGCTTCTGAGGTCTGAGTTCTGGTTTTTTCCAAGGTGAAGCCCCCTGGTGGACCCCCTTGCTTAATCCTCTGCTGGAGGTTCCTTTACAAGTCTCAGGGCGCTGCTTTCACAGTCGTATACCTGTCTGCACTGGTTCCCCACTCAGGGGAACCTGGCTGTGTCTGCCTCCACCCACGCCTCCGCCGCACCTGCGCTCTGCTCCTGCGCTCAAATTTCGGGTGCATTCTTTGGCTTATTGGGGTCCCAAATCTTGCTGCTCTCAGGAACAGGCCCTGTAGCTGCCAATGGCTCAATGGGTGCCCCAAACTTGCTCTATTTCTTTTTAACTGGCTTCGGCGCTATAGGTGGTGTGTGTGGAGGGGGTGGGGGTGGGGTGGTTGCTCAGCCCACGATTTAGTGAGAGCTGTTTCACCCCTTTATAGCATGGAAATGTCCCGATTCCACATACCTTCCACGCTGCACCCTGTTGTGGGGCTCCTCCGTTCATCTGGACTTGTTTTTATGTCCCCTTGAGGAGTTTTGTGTGTTTCAGTCAGGAGAGGTTAAGAGCTGCTTTTTACTCTGCTGCCATCTTAACCCGGAACCTCTAATCATGTGATTTTTGTTGGTTTGCTTGTTGATTATGTGAATGGTTTTCCTGATGTTGAACCTTACTTGCATTACTGGTATAAATCCTACCTGATCATAATGAATAATCCTCATGATCACTTACTGGAGTCTTTTTGCTAGTGTTCTGTTTAAGATTTTTGCATCTATGTTCATTAAGGAGATTGGCCTATAGTTTTCTTTCTCTGTTTTTGATCTACCTGGCTTTGGGATTGGTACCATATTTGTGTCATAAAAGGAGTTTGGTAGAACTCCTTCTTTGTTTATTATGTCAAATAGTTTGTATAGTATTGGGATTAGTTGTTCTTTGAAGGTCTGCTAGAATTCACTTGTGAATCCATCTGGTCCTGGGGGTTTTTTCTTAGGGAGTTATTTGATGGCTTGTTCAATTTCTTTTTCTGATATGTGATTATTTAAGTATTCTATTTCTTTTACTGTTAATCTAAGCAATTTATATTTTTTAAATATTCATCCATCTCACCTAGGTTGTTATATTTATTGCCATATAATTGGGCAAAATAGTTTTTAATGATTGCCTTGATTTCCTCTTCATTAGAGGTAAGGTCTCCCTTTTCATCTTTGATACTGATGCTTTGGTTTTCTTCTTTCCTTTTTAAAATTAGATTGACCAGTACCTTGTCAATTTTATTTGATTTTTCAAAGTACCAGCTTCTAGTCTTATTTATTAATTCAATAGTTGTTTTACTTTGAATTTTATTGATTTCTCCTTTAATTTTTATAATCTCTAATTTGGTCTTTAACTGGGGACTTTTAATTTGTTCTCTTTCTAGTTTTCTGATTTGCATGCCCAGGTCATTGATCTTTGCCCTCTCTAATTTGTTAATATATGCACTCAAGGATATAAATTTCCCCATGAGTACTGCCTTAGCTGCATTCTACAGAGTTTGGTAGGATGTCTTATCATTGTCATTCTCTTCAATGGAATTCTTGATTGTTTCTATAATTTCTTCTTTAACTGGTTTTGGAGAATCATATTATTTAATTTCCAGTTAGTTTTTGATTTGCCTGTCCACGTGCCCTTACTGATTATCATTTTTATTGCATTATGATCTGAGAAGGTTACATTTATTATTTCTGCTCGTTTGCATTTGTTTGCAATGTTTTTATGCCCTATTACATGGTCAATCTTTGTGAATGTACCATGTGCAGCTGAAAAGAAGGTGTATTCCTTTTTGTCTCCTATTATTTTTGTCCATGTACCTATTAAATCTAATTTTTCTAGGATTTCATTCACCTCTCTTATCTTTTTCTTATTTATTTTTCGGTTTGATTTATCTAGATCTGAAAGAGGAATATTTAGATCTCCCACTAGTATAGTTTTACTATCTATTTCCTTCTTGAGCTCTGCCAGTTTCTCCTTTAGGAATTTTGATGCTATACCATATGGTGCATACATGTTGAGTACTGTTATTTCCTCATTGTCTATACTACCTTTTATCAGGATGTAATTACCTTCCCTGTCTCTTTTAGTCAGATCTATTTTTACTTTGGCTTTGTCAGAAATCATGATCGCCACTCCTGCCTTCTTTTTCTCAGTTGAAGTTCAAAAGATTTTGCTCCAGCCATTGACTTTAAACCCGTGTATGTCCACCCGCCTCATATGTGTTTCTTGTAGACAACATATGGTAGGATTTTGTTTTCTATTCCACTCTGCTATTTGCTTCCGTTTTATGGGCGAGTTCATCCCATTCACATTTAGAGTTATAATTATCAGTTGTGTATCCCCCAACATTTTGGAATCCCCTCATAGTTCTACCCCTTCTTTTTATGCTATTTCCTTTTAAACCGGTAGTTTGTTTTAAACTGGTTCCCCTTGTCCCCTCACTTGGTTTACTTCCCTTTTCACTCCCTCCCTTATTATTCCCTTCTTTTTATTTTTAAGGCCTAATGAATTCCCTCCCCCTCTCCTCCCTTCCCTTTTTTGACCTTCCCACTCCCCTGTACCCCTTGGTTTATCCCTTCTGACTTTCTCAGTAGGATTAGATAGATTCTTTACCCCAATGAATATAGCTACTCTTCTCTCTCAAGGTTAATTCCGCTGAGAGTAAGATTCAAATGTTACCTCTTAATGTTCTATTCCTCTCCTTCTTGTAATAGTATTCATCCCCTCCCCTTCCCATGCCCTCTTTGTGTGATATAGAATATCCTATTTTTCTTATTCATTCAAGTTTCTCTTGGTGCCATCTATTATTCATCCTCCCTCTCTTCTCCCCCTCCCCGTATCATCTTAGACCATTTAATACTCCAACCTCTCCCTATGAATAATTCTTCTAATTGCTATAATAGTGAATACAGCTTTTGAAAATTACACATAACATTTCTCCATATGGAAATACAAAGAATTTGGTCTTATTGAAGCCCTTAAAGAAGCAAATTTAAAAATAAGAGTTTTCTTTCTTTCCCCTCTGTTTCTTATTTACCTTTTCATGTTTCTCTTTGTTTTTGTGATTGGATATCGAACTTTCCATTTAGTCCTGGTCTTTTCTGTACAAATACTTGGAAATCTTCTATCTTGTTGAATGCCCATACTTTCCCCTGGAAGTATATAGTCAGTTTTGATGGGTAGGGGATCCTTGGTTGTAGACCCATTTCTCTTGCCTTTCTGAATATCATATTCCAAGCCTTGTGATCTTGTAGTGTGGAGGCTGCCAGATCCTGTGTAATCCTGATTGGTGCTCCTTGATATCTGAATTGTCTCTTTCTGGCTTCTTGTAACATTTTTTCTTTTACTTGGAAGCTCTTGAATTTGGCTATTATATTCCTGGGGGTTATCTTTTCACGGTTTAGTGTAGAGGGTGATCTATGGATCCTTCCAATATCTATATTGCCCTCTTGTTGAAGAACTTCAGAGCAGTTATGTTGTATAATTTCTTGTAATATTAAGTCCAAATTTCCATTAATTTCTGCTTTTTCAGGAAGACCAATTATTCTTAAGTTATCTCTTCTAGATCTATTTTCTTGATCTGTCAATTTCTCAGTGAGATATTTCATGCTTCCTTCTATTTTATCAGCCTTTTGACTTTGTTTTATTTGTTCTTACTGTCTTGAGAGATCATTGGCTTCTACTTGCCCAAGTCTGGTCTTTGGAGACTGGTTGTCTGCTATAACCTTATTATTTCCCTTTTTGATGATTTGGTCTATCCTGTTTTCCAGCTGTTTGATTTTGGTCTCCAATTTGCTTATCAATTCTTTTGATTTTGGGGCATCTTTCTCAAACTAGGAATTTCTTTTAACCTATTAATTTCCTTTTGAGCTATTTCCCACTTCTCTTGCCAAATCTCTTCCATTTTTCTCATAATCTGAGATTTGAACTCTTCAAGAGCTTGTGACCTATCTTTATTTTTTTGGGAAGGTTTGGATGTGATTACTTGTTTGTTCTCCTCTGCTATTTGCTCTGTTGTCTGGATTTTTTCTGTGTAAAAGTTGTTGTGTTAGATTTCTTTTTGATCTTTCTCTTTTGAGGTTCTTGTGCATGGCTTGCCATTATTATTATCCTGTTTTTCTTTCTCAGTCAGAATTCTGGGTGAGGCAGGCAGGCTCTCTGTCTATCGAGCTGTGGAGCAGTTTTTGCCTGAGTCACAGTACTGTGTGGCTCCTCTCAGCTTTATCCTCACACCTAAAGTCTGCACTCTTTAGGCTGCTGGGGTCTCAAATATAGTTGTTCTCAGGGTCAAGCCTCTTGGTGGTCCCCTTGCTTTCTCCTCTCTCTGAGGCTCCTTTAACAGTCTCCGGGTGCTACTTGGACAGTCATGCACCCCTCTGCACTGGGTCCCCACCCAAGGTCCGCTCCTGTGCTCAAATTCTGCATTCTAAGCCCACATTCTTTAGCCTCTTGGGGTCTTAAGTCTTGCTGCTTTCAGGAGCCATTTCTTTGTGGTCCCAGGTAGCTGCCAAGAACTTAATGAATGCCCCAAACTTGCTCTAACTCTTGTGATCTGGTTTTGGCACTGTAGGTGGTGTTTGTGTGTGGGGGGGGGCGGGGTTTGATCAGCTTGCATTTTAGTAAGAAATATTTCACCCACTTATAGCATGGAAATGCCCAGGTCCCATACACCTTCAATGCTGTACCCTATTGTGGTCCCGTTGTTCATCTGGATTCAATTTTTGTGCCTTTTTGAGGAGTCATATGTAGGTGGGTTAGGAGAGATTAAGCACGCTGCTTCCACTCTGGAGCCCTCTTAACCCAGAAGTTAGAATTGCCTTTAGATGCTCCCTTGCTGCTGAAAATAGCTAAAGCAACTGGAGGATGATGGTGTGAAAACCTTCTGTTTGCATATTTAAGTGTACTAGATAGAGTTGTATAAGTGGTTTGGAAGGTGCAAAGATCTATCATTATTTGGTTATGTAGAGTAATAGAACAGCAAATATATTTGTTTTTTGGCCCCTATACTTTGTGTGACATCAGTGGGGATCCTATAATAGAGACTGATAGTATCTGAGAACTGTGTGGTATTTAATACAAAAGGCCAGTCTTTTTTAACCTCTCTGATATTTCCATCCTTTTTTCCTAGTTCTATTTCTGGGGTGTAATAAGGGAATTTAGGCAAGGATGTAATAAGGGGATTAAGCTAATGGGGTAATAAAGTGGTTGTAATATGGGAATAGGCTAGAGGTAATAGGGAGATTAAGGCAAGGTAAGGTTGCAATAGGGGATAAGGCAGGTAAAGGACTAAAGGTAATGTGATTAGAGATAAGGCACTGTGGATAGGGGTTTGTGGATCCCTAAGGTAGTAAATAGATAACGAAGGTACAGTGGTGAAGGTGGTAGATTGATGTGGTAGGAGAAGTAAGGGAATGACTGAGTTTAGGAAATATAAACACGGAGGTATAAAGAGTTGTAAGGGCAGACAGTTACAGCCTGAGAGACACAGACTGGGACACAGGTTTGAGACAGAGACACTAAAGGGAAACAGACCGAGCCCTTTAAGTAGGAAGGGCACTTCTACAGACAAAGGTTAGGGCCAGCCAAGAATGGCTTGAAACTGACCAGAGGGCTTCTAGTCAGTTTCTCAGGTTCACAAAGGAATAGTTCAGAGGAAGTATTGAGATTATACTTCCTCCAAAATGGACACCTCCAATTCCCTTCATGACCCAGAGACAATATTATTCCTTTCTCCCCTTCTTCCTCTCTTATCAATCAACTAATGAACTAGCCAAAGGTTTGATTAAGTGACAAACAGGGTTTATTGATTTTTAGGGTTGATTGGAAGGGATGGAGGTAACTCTAACAGCCACCTAGGGAAAGCTTCAGGTGGGGAAGGGAGACAGGAATGTGGGACTGAGAAAGGACCTGCCTTACACTCAGCTCCAAGAGATTTTGTAGCCTATAGGATTAGGAAAGTTGGATACAATGATTCAAGAGATAATTTGTAACAAGGGCAATTCCTATTTGACTACAGGGAAACTATGTCTACCAAGTTTGAAAGCTAACCCCAAGATCCACCCTCCTTACAAAACCTCAAGAAATTTAGGAAGGGAAAATGATGATTGGGAATAAGGGAGGTTAGGGAGATCCAAATGAAATAGTTAAGCTAACAAATTTGAAGAGAAAAGCTGCAGAATATAGGCCAGGTTTCAGTCTAAAGAACAGAGCTCAGTTCACCCTTCTACTCTCATCGAGTACCCAGGGTCAACTGTCTAACCTCAGGATTCTAAACCCTTTTTCAACTGTCAGAAACTCTGTAGTAAGGCTTTGAAGGGTGGATATGCACCCTTTTGCACTACAGAGGTCAAGCAAAAGAAAACTAATTCTTCTTGAATTTTCGCCTTCCAAATATTTGAAGATATCTGAGTCTTCTCTTCTAAAGGCCACTTCACAGTTCTTTCCCTTGACTCTCGTGAACTCTGAATCTGATGCCCCTTATCAGACTTGTGGCCATCCCCTGGACCCTTTCCAATTTTCATTTATCCCTATTTAATTCTCTCTTATTAAATTCAGATTAACCTTAAAGTGTGCTCTGGATTCAAAAGAACAACTTCATAAGTACAAGTAAAAGAAGCATGACTAGAAAGGGTTTATCTGAAAATAAATCTGGAAATTTTATTGGCTGGCAAGCTAAATATAAGTCAAGAGCACATGACAGGGGAAACTAGGCAGCCCAGTGGATAGAGTACCAGGCCTGAAGTCAGGAGGACTTGGGTTCAACTCTGTCCTCAGATACTTCATAGCTATGTGAACCTTGGCAAGTCACTTAACCCTAATTGTCTAACTCTGACCACTCCTTTGCCTGGGAACTGATACTTAGAATTGATTCTAAGACAGAAGGTAAAGGTTTAAAATGATAAAGGAGGTGTGAAAGCCATCTTGTGATGGTGGCTGGCTTGAAATTTGAGGAGGTTTTGACCACATGGAGAGCGTGATGAAGACTCAGTCAGAGAACAATGAAAGGATTACTGTGTATCAGTGGGGACCTGGTAGCAGATCCAGATACTAGAGTTGCATGCCTTCCTAAAGCTATATTTAGTAGCTTGGGAGTAGGAGTGGAGAAGGAAAATAGTGGAGATGATGCAAGACTGGGAATTTCAGAGTATTTCATAATAGAAGGGCAAAGAGGGAAGGGATTCAAGGGTGTATATAATTGAATGGTTAACTGTAGGCTCAGGACCTTGAAAGGAGGGAAACTAGGTCAAACAGGAGTGAAGCTTAGAAGAACAAGGAAAGATAGAAGGAATGGAGTCATAGTGATGATGAAAAATAGGTTGAGAGGGGAAGCTGGGTAGCTCAGTGGAATGAGAGTCAGGTTTAGAGACAGGAGGTCCTAGGTTCAAACCCGGCCTCAGCTGTGTGACCCTGGGCAAGTCACTTGACCCCCATTGCCCACCCTTACCACTCTTCCACCTATGAGACAATACACCGAAGTACAAGGGTTTAAAAAAAATAGGTTGAGAATGAATTAGAAGTAGGTGAAATGGGATTATGATTAGAGAGGGGCATTTCTGAGTACACAAGTAGAGATATAGGGCATGAGAACTGAGCCAAATTGTGAGTTCCAGGCATGTGAAGGGGCACCACAGTAAATATATTTCAATTCCTTGTTATGATGATAGGGACTGGAGTGAAGAATAAAGGGAATCCTGTTATTAACTCTTTAAAAAAGGAAAGCAACCTTGTAGCTGACAGATGACAGCAATAAAGATCTGAAGTGAGTGTTATAGATGGATGAAGTAAGCTTCCAAGAAGAAAAAGTTTCTGAGGGATGGTAACAGAGGCATTCATAAGCAAGGTGTTTGCCAATTTCTCCTCCTGGCCCAGCATGTTCAGGGACAAGACAGGAGTAACTAAAGAACATGACAAGGGATGTTTTTGAGAAAAAATTTAGGTACTAGAAAATCAAGTATTTATTAAATGCCTATTATATGCCAGTGGCTTTGGTAGGCACTAATGATATAAAAACAAAATATAATCCTTGCTCTTGTAGAGCTCACATTCTAGGGAAGGAATGCCACATGTTCATCAATAAGAAAATACATGTTATGCAAAATAAAAAAGTGGGTGAGTACTAACTGGGGCAATTAGGAAATGCCTCTTGAAGAAGATGGCACTTGAACTGAATCTGAAAAGGAACTAGAGGTTATAAGAGCCATAGCTGAGGAAATTGGGTATCCTAGGTATGGTAACCTATCTCTAAAGAAAAACATCGAGGTGGGAGATGAAATGTTCTATAGAGGGAATAGGAAATAAGGAAATTTGTCTGGATCTTAAAGTTAGGGGGGGAAATCATATAATGTATTCCCTACTTTGAGTGTTACATGTAGTTCAGTACTATCTAGGGGAGAATGGATTGGGATGACTGGTGAAATTATATCTGTGTCTAGAAAATCAAATGTTTCCCTATTTGATTCCAGAGTCCGTTCTTCCCTGGAAAACCTTCATATTATTTCTAAAATTGCTGAATATTTGATTCCAGCACCTGCAATTTATTATCAGGTGTCTGTTTTTCCTCACAAGTAACACATTGGTCTCTGGTTTGTATACTCTCTTTGGGTTGTATATTCTTGCACAGAAGCCATAGCTAACCTAAAATTAGTATCATCTTTTTCAAGTTTATAAATTTTCCCCTTTAGTTTTTGTAATGAATTTCTGGGACAAGATGGACACCACTTTTGAGTGACAAGAATGGCAGTTGAAGACCTCAGAATGTATCCAGGTGCTGTGAGCCAGGGCAAAAGTCAGTTGGAGCCAACCCTATAAATACCCACCAGGCACAGCACTAGACGGCTCAGTCTGGAGCAGAACTTGGGAAGTGGCAGGTCAAGAGGGAGGGTAGGCCTGTATCTGTAACCCAACTGTTTTACTGAGAGAGCTAGAGAACAATGACAACCATCATCATTAGAGCTGAGAGAGAACAGTATTGCTGTCATTGCAAGAAGATCATCAATAGCCTTCCTTAATCTTTGGTTTGGCTCCAGCCTAGTCAGGCCAGAGTTAGTGAGAGGATGAAGAACCTCCAGTCTGTACCTGATCTAGCAATCTCCATAGCTTGATCCTTTGTTTAGGCAACTAGCAATAGGGTTTCCAAATCCTCCATCCTTTCCCTTGTTCCTAACCCCATTAACTAGAAATTTAGTGTTTTGTTACAAAGTGCCTTTCCTGAGTGGTAAATATATCTAAGAACTTGGGAAGGGGAGTTAATCATGCAGTCAGATCAACAATGTTATCTGATCAGCGCATCAATAGCCCTCATCAATAATCATTCCAACCCCAGGTTGAGGAACTAGAGAAGTTAACTATACATACAACCTCTCAGTGGTTCCCTGCCTGGGCAACTGTTAAAAGAGGACAGCTGGTAAGCTCAGTCCAGCAGAGCCTGTCAGGTGGGGAGTGTATAGCCTTCTGCCAGCAGCACCTACACTGAGGCCTGTGGGTGAGAGTGTGCTCTCTCTCTCTCCCATCAAATCCAATCCAACCTTTTAGGCCTCTACTATCCTCATCATCCTCTATAACATAGTGCTTTTATCTCCTTTCTTAATGCATCTGCCAAATCACTATTGTTGGCATCTTTCATTTCATGCTCATTATAAACATAAACTACCACTCTCCTTAATTCATCAAAGTCCATATTCATCCAGTTAGGGCAACTGGTTTTAAAACAGTCCTTGATAACTTTGTGACAGTTTTTTACAAACTGTCTTCTCAGTTGTCTAATGTCTCTTTCTCTTGTTAAGTCAGTGTCTATGTATCTTCCTCCCAGTTCTGTAAGTTTGTCCATGAACTGAAAAGGATTTTTTTCCCTACTTTCTGCTTAAGCTTTTAAAATTTTGTCCAAGTACCAGGTCTATCAAAACATGCTCTCATTGCATTAAGAGCTGACTCCCTAGCTTGGCACAATATTTCATAGTCCCTTTCATTGTTAAAGTCCTAATGAGGGTCATTCTCGGGCCAGTGAACTGTACCCCATTCCTCATTAATAAGCTTGACAACTGTATCCTTTTCCCTTTTAGTTAGTAACTCATCCAGAAGACATTAAAATCAATCCAGGTTGACTAAAATTGCCTGCATATCTTCTCTACCTTTTCTTAAAATCACAGCTATGGGTTCTTCCTCAAAAGAAGGAATGCTGCATTTAAATTCCTCCATATCCTGAAGAGTAAATGGTTTGTGATGCCTAATATTTACAAACTCTCTCTTCTTTGGATTAAAAGTTGGTACTTCTCTTAAAGGGAATAGGCTAGGGTTTGTATCTTCTTTCTTTTGGGTTTTATTTTTTTCAGCCTTGGTGGGAGAATTACAAACAGTAGGAGAGTTAGTTTGAGTCAAGCAAGAGATAGTTTCAGTCAACTGTGAGATACTATCTTCAACTTTAGAGATAGTTTCAGTTTGGTGGGCAATAGTTTTAGTCATTTGAGAGATGCAATCCTCAAGATAGCAAATCTAGTCTCCATTAATCTTTCTTTTAGTTGTTTCATTTTCTTAGTAAGGATTAAACTAAATACTTGATACAGATGGTATCCTTGAAACAATGCAGACATATAGACAGTACAAATACTCACATAAGTGGTACTAACCAGAGACAATCCAAAACTGTGAGATTTAAAATCTCAGTGAGGGTCCTAGGAATTGGGAGTTGTCTGAGGTAACTTGGCACCACCTCCTGCACTACCCATACAATGTTATCAAACACCACAGTTACACTTTCCCCTAATATTGGAAATAACCAAAGATCAATAGATTAATCAAACTCCTACCTGGCTCACCAGGCTGTGAAGGGTTAAAATTTTGGGGCTAGAAGTTTGAACAAAACTCAGAGGAGAGCAACTTTTAAATATAAAACACAATTTATTATTAGGAAAATACAGATAGGAAATAGAAAGGAGGAAAGTGAGAATGACAACATTAGAAGAAGAGTACATTTACAAGAGCAAGCACCAGGGGAGTCTTTATGGAGGAGGTGACACCCAAATTGAACCTTGAAGATAAAGATTCTAAGAGGTGGAGAACTTGAGTGCCACAGAACTCAAATTACTGTTGTTCCCAAGAAGTAGGCTTGTATGTATGTGAAGATAACTATCACCTCTTCATAATTCTTATCCTGTTCAGGTTAGAAATATCTAGTTCCTTTAATCAGTCCTCATATGTTATTATCTTGAGTTTACCTTTCTCCAGCTTATCAATGTCCTTTCTCAAATGTAATGTCCAGTACTAACAGAAATATGGTTGGCTAGGGCAGAGCACAGTAGGACCATCACCTTGATTTGGGACACTATTCTTCCAAAATGAAACCTAGTCCTGTACTGGCTTTCAGGGTTGCCATATTATATTATTGGTTTATTAAAAATATAGTCCACTGAAATGCTCATATCCTTTTCAGATGAATTACTGATAAGTGGGAAGTTGACTTTTCTAATCTAAGAGTAAGACTTTTCATTTATACCTATTAAATTTCATCATATTAGATTTGGCCCCAAATTCTAGCCTGTCATTCAGTCTGTGCCATCTCATCTACTTTTGTGTCACCTACAACTTTAATAAGTTCATAATATATTTTGTTATCCAAGTTTAAAAGCATGTTAAATAGCACAAATTCAATAATAGACTCCTAGGATATTTCAATTGAAACCTAGTTGACATAAAACTATCAATGACTACTCTTTGAATCTATTTCGTTCACCTAGCATAGAGAACACTTCAGGAGAAAAAGAATAGATGTTTGGCTATGAAATTTTGCATTAACCTAACTCTCCTTCTTTGTGGACTCCCCTGAACAGAACTGCCAGAGGGAGAGCAATAACAGATGACTCAGGAATTTTGTCCTGACCTGAGTCTGAGAGCTCTCCCTCCAGGGAAAAACTCTACCCACCAATCTCCTTTTGAGCTTCTTCTGTTAATAAATGTGACTGCTTTCCAAATATGTTTGTTGAAGTTTAATGACAGGGTAACAAGGGACAAGGTTTGGGGAAGAAGGTAATAGGGGTTCCCTCACTGAAGGTAATGATCAGTAGTCTTTTAGCCCTCAGCTAAAAGCCTTGACTGGCCTGAGCCTCTTTGTCTGATGATGAAGTCTATTATGGCTAACCTAGGCTAAATATGAAAAGAGTATAGCCTCTAGAACAGGGGTCGGCAACCTTTTTGTCCGTGAGAGCCATAAACGCCACATTTTTTAAAATGTAATTTCATGAGAACCATACAGTGCTCACAGTGCGCGCTCCTGTAACGGTGCCTGAAAAAAAATTGACTTCATGGGTCCTGCAGAAAGAGCCATATCTGGCCCTCAAAAGAGCCAGATATGGCTCGAGAGCCATACGTTGCTGACCCCTGCTCTAGAATTAGCTGGTATAGGAAAGATGAGTCTGTTAGGCTTGGCTCAGTAACTGGCCATTGATCTGATTTTCACAGATATTCCCTCAGCCTAGCATAGCAAGATATCTTCAGGGTAATGGCTTCTTTGAGCAGTTGGGAATCACAGATATCAGGGAAAATTGCCAGTCCTCCAGAAGTCTCTGGGAACTAGTTCTCCTTTTGAGACCAAGACTAGACTCCCCCCAAAATCCATTAAGTTTCCCAGCAGCCCCTTGCTTGAGGGTTCCAAATGACCTTTGGCCTCTTCTCACTTCCTCCTGTATTCCGTGGCATATCTGTGTAAGAAATCCATTCCTTCAGATTGTCCCCTTTCACGATTTCGACCTCATCATGGTTGATGTTTGTGAACCTTAATACTTATCTTTAACTTTACTCTATGCTATTTATAATTCCTCCCAAATTAAAAAAAAAAAAAACACCCTCTAATCTATGCTATTTTACTTCTGTCCTATTTGTAGTCTAGGGTATTCCCCAGTGTAAAAGTGAAATTTGGGAAATGCCATCTAAAAGTATATATATATATATATTTATTATGGACATGTGGGGACCTTAAAACTACATTTCCCGTGGTCCAACGGGTTTCCAGTTTGGTTCTTTGGGCATGGGGATGCCTGCGTCACCACGCAGAGGACTGTTTAAATGGGAGGAGTATCCAAAAGGAAGCCTTCTTGGCTAGCAGACTCAGGAAGAGACAGGAGCTAACAATAACAGCTGGGCGGCAGTTTTGAATTCTTACAAGCTCGTGGTCTAATGACTTTATCTATCAGCATGGCTTTAATTAAAATACTAATTTATATTATTATATCAGCCTTTATTACTTTTTATCATAATAATTATGGCAACCACACGGTCGAATTCAAACTTTCAGTCTTCCAGATAGCCTAACGATAGCCATGCTTTCTTTTTGGCCTGGCTCAGCTCTTTTGAGCACTTTTTTAAAAAAGGAAATTGGCTTTCCTCGCCATGCTTTTGCTAAAAGCAACAGCACGTTTTTGCCTCAGGCGGGACTCAGCTAGCCAGTCCAGCCCAAACCACCTTGGGAGGTCAGGCCAGCCAATTCTGGCTTTTAGCTTTAAATCTAAAATGCCGGAGCCCAGTCAGTGTGTCTCTGCCGCTGATCTCCTGACTCCTGACCTGATCTCCATTCCTACCGCTTCCTGACTACAAGCCTGTCAGCGTTCCAGTGACTTTGTGATCTCTGCGCCTCTTTTCCTGACTCCATTTCTGTGAATCTGGAATCCTGAGATTTCCAAGAAGCGACCCCCACCCTCACTTGCCAAACGCCGAGGTTCAGCTTCAACTCTACCGCTAAAGAATTTGGGAAGTTTATTTTCTCCCTATTTTTAGCCTTCTACGTGTTTCTCTAAAGACCTAATTTAGGCAACTCCTACCCACACAAGCTCTACACATGGGATTTTCTACAAAACTGACCTAAGCTTTTCTCTAACCCTGAGCCCATGTGGACCTAGCATCTGAACCTCTTGGGCGCTTGGCCTATTCAAACTTTTGCGATTATTAAAAACTGAACTCAGGGGAAGAAATTCACTCCATACCTGCATCATTGTTTATTGCTTTAAAATGTGCTATCGGAAATAATGGTACTCTATTTGAATGTGCATTGTGAATCTGCTATTTGTAAGATCCATTTTCTCTCACAGAAAACCTCATTTTTGGGTAACATAACCCTTCTAGTTCTAAGCTATATATATTTTTTTGATTTTTAAAACATTTTTTTTTAATTAGAGCAATTGATTTTTCCTTTTTCTCATCTTGTACGGGAAGTACATATATAATCATTATTTATCTTTTTTTGATTTTACAGCCATATAACCTTAATGCAAATACCTGAGAATATGGGACTGTGATTAAATGCCTCTCTGAGTCCAGAAGGGAACATAAAGCCGTTAATTTGTGCTAAAGAAAGGACATGGTCAGGGACTTGACTGACTAAAATCTTCATGGATTGCAGGAGTTCTATGCCAATACCTTAGGGCTTGGAAATTGGGGTTTGAGTCCTGGAGTCCCAGTCTTTTCTAAAACTTTAGAGGACGTGGGTCCCCTCGACTTAGATTCCTAGAAAGCATCTAAGATTGGTTACTTATTTGGCTCACTTCCCTGAAAAGCTGATGGTAAATCAGATCAGAGAGAGACATTTCCTTTAGTCCTGGCCCTGAATGGATAATTGCAATCTGATGAATTCACTTTAATTAGACCTCCATTCAAAGGTCTAAGTTTATTTTCCCCTACATTTTTGCACATTTTACATTTCATTCACAAGTTAATTTTTTCTTCTTTTTTCTTGAATTTTATTCTTTTTATTTTGCCATCCTTAGCTGACCTGGGGTACCCTTTAAAAAAAAAAGGTATGTTTAGAATTTCCCTCAGGGGGATGGAATGTCTCTTAAGTTTTTTAAAATTCGATAATGTAAAAATATATGTATATTTAACTCTTTTGGGAGTAATTTCAGGGGGAATTGTATAAATCGTAGAAGAAAATTTATGTTTTGTAATCTATAATGTGAAGTTTAAATTCTTTTGAGAATAATTTCAGGATAAGGATCTTGCCATCTCCCCAGAATCCAGACGACGAACCTGTTTGGTGAAGACACCATGAAGATGTCTGAAAAGCCATTCACTGAACCATGAAGACCAAATTTGAACTTTGGGGTGCAGTTGATTGAACTATGGGGAGTGGAAATTGAGTTGAATGCAATTTGTTCTAATTGTACACTGTTATACCAATAGGGGACTGCCCCCAAATTGGTTTTTTGTCAATGCCGCTAATTTTAACCATTTGTTTATCCATTTCTTTTATCCCCCAAATTCCTAAATTTTAGAAGTTGTCTATTTTTACAGGTCCAGTGAAGAAAAAGAGCTAACCTTTTTTTTTGCCGGACCTCAGGGGGAATTGTAAAAGTAAAATTTGGGAAATGCCATCTAAAAGTATATATATATTTACTATGGACACGTGGGGACCTTAAAACTACATTTCCCATGGTCCAATGGGTTTCCAGTTTGGTTCTTTGGGTGTGGGGATGCCTGCGTCGCCACGCAGAGGACTGTTTAAATGGGAGGAGTATCCAAAAGGAAGCCCTCTTGGCTAGCAGACTCAGGAAGAGACAGGAGCTAACAATAATGGCTGGGCGGCAGTTTTGAATTCTTACAAGCTCGTGGTCTAATGACTTTATCTATCAGCATGGCTTTAATTAAAATACTAATTTATATTACTATATCAGTCTTTATTATTTTTTATTGTAATACCAGAAAAGATATGGGTTAGGGATTTGGGGTTTACGAAAATAACTATAGAAAACAAAATGCAATTCAATAAACCAACTACTACAATTTCTTGTTCTTATAATTCTAAACTAATACAACAATTCTCTATCTATGCTTATCACCATACAAACATAACCTTAATTCTAAATCTTCCATTAACACAATTTCAGCTGAGGCTTTCACAAAGAACTTCATCAAAGAAAAACTCTTCTGCCAATGCAGTTTAAATTCTATTGTTAAGGAACCTAATAACCTATGAATCGACTACACTAACTCTTTACCTTCACGCTAACCTATTATATCTTATGCTAATTTCCCTTTCTTATTCTATACATGATCTATGTATCATCTATCTACAAGCTATGATACACTATTCATAAGCTACATAGATATAACTGCAAACCTATGTTATAAGAATTCATAATTTTTACAGAGTATGTACAAAATATACAAACAATTAAGCAATTCCCTAATCCCTGATGTTAGTCACACAGGAACATCTATTGATTTTCCTATCTGATTAAGACCTTATGAATCTAGCTAAGTATTTACATATTTATCATTTTTCCAATCTCAGACTCATTTATCTACATTGTCATTAAATATATCAGTTTGTGAATTGTGTATTCTTTTTTATGTGGTGTTGCACATGATACATCTATCTTCTGAACTCTTCTTCTAGCATTTGCCTGAAGTTTCTCTTCATTTCTGCAATCTATGTACATGTTGGATGACCCTATCATGTGAAATACGTGTTTTTTTCCAGTTATCATCTGTCCACTTTTTATTTACAATTATTTACAAAGTTCAGAGAGATTTTGCTATCTCTGTGAGCTGTCAAAAAATTCCTCTGTCTGTTCTTGCAGAATTGTTCATTTCTTTTCCTCTTGGCTGGTATTTTCTTTTTCAGCATCCTTTCATCCCCTTGTAAGTATTTTTGCCTATTTTCTAACTTTTTGTCTGTGGTTTATACTTGACTGTTGTCATCTTCTTCTGGAACTGTGTCTGTAACTTTTGTCCCATTTTGATATAATTCTATTGTTTCTGATTGGTTTTCATTCTTAGCATTTTCTTTATCATGTGTATTTGTACTATGGTTTTCTCTATTGGTGTAAGGTTTTTTGATCTTTGTGTGGGAACAGGGAATCCAGAATTTTTTTCCTGATACTTTTACTGAACTCAGTTTAGTTAGTAGAACTTCGAATGGCCTGACCCATTTATGTTCTGTAGCTGTTTTTTTATTGAAATTTCTCACATAAACTTTATCTCCTGGTCTGATATTGTGCAAAGAAAAATCCAATGGTGTTTGTTGGATGACACTGATTTCATGCCGTTCTTTTATTCTGGATTGAAATGCTTTTATGTATTTTGATAACTGGCAATCTCCCCCTAGCATCAAAATGTAGCAGGGTTCATACATTTTGTGTTCACAAATTGCATGACCATACATCCCGAATAGAGAAGATGTAAATCTCCACTTGGAAGGGTTCTGAGATGGAATAGAACCAAAGATAGTTCTTCTGCCCATTTTAGGTGAGTCTTTGAACAGATCTTGCCAATGAGAGTCTTAACCTCTTTGTTCCATCTCTCGACTTGACCTGAGCTCTGTGGGTGATAAGGTGTGTGAAAACTGGCTTTCATTCCCAAGTTTTCATAGACTTCTTTCAGCATGGTTTCTGAAAAATGAGATCCCTGTTCTGAATCCAGTCTGCATGGAATTCTAAATCTAGGAATGATCTCCTTCAGAAGGACTCTTACTACAAATGCTGCTGTACATTTCTTAGCTGGAAACACTTCTGGCCATCTAGTCAGTCTGTCTACGATCACTAGGCAATACTGAAACTCTCTGTCTCTAGGCATACTGATATAATCTGTTTGTATGCATTCAAATTGAGTGTGAAGAAATGGATTTCTAACACAAACTGCCTTTGAATGCAGGAGGCAGTGTGAGGGGGCTAAAGGTCAGTTAGAACCCTGAAGTAGAGGCAGTGGGGAGAACTCTAACAGCTTTGAGGGAGTCTGATCTTGGCCTGGAGGGAAGGAGCTTGGAGAGATCAGTAAAGATCAAGAAATATCCCATTTGCTGTATTTCCCAATAGATAAAGAGAAACCATCTACTCTGAAGATCTTCTTCCTATTGTTCCTGAACTGAAAGTTGATCTGTGTAATCCTGAATAGCTGCTAGTCACCTCAAAGGGCTTGCCTGGAGAGGGGCTGAGCCAATCCTGAAGACTTGCCTCTGTTGTGTGAGCTAATTCTTAGAGATTATATCTCTTCCATTTTAGCCTAGGTTAGCTAGAACACAACTATCAGCAGATAGAAAGGGATCAGGTATTTCCTCAGCAGTCAGCCAAGGACTTGAAAGACATTGACTTTGGGTCAACTCCCACAGTGAGGGAACTCCCCTTTCCCACAAATCTCTTTCCTTGATACCCCTTTCAAATAAACCATCATTCAACTTGAAACAAAGCAGTCAGATAAATTGTGGATAGGATTGAGGGAGGCTCAATGGGTGAAAGGATTATTTGGAGAGGAAACTTTATGCAGGCCCAGGTAAAGCCAACCCCTGAGCTGACCACCATTGTTTCCTCTATGACAGGGTTTGTAACAGAAGGGACATCAAGGGGTGCTAGGCAAACCACTAATACTCAACTCCAGTGGTTTTTCCTATCTGACACAGACTCCTGTATCTCCTTGTGTCCAAGTTTTCCTATCAAGGACAGAGGAAACCTTTGCTCTCTCCAAAAAGGGAGGGTTAGCCCAACTAGTCTGGCCAGCCATTTATTTAACATCCTAGGGGATTCCTTTTTCCTTTTTAGCAGGTGTAAGCTAGTGGTCGACCCCCAAGACCTTTCTTTTTGAACACTCCCTGGTTAAATTTCATACAAATTTTGCACTTGTTACAGACTTTTATTGCATATGATGAAATTCCAGGAGCTAGCCAAAATATGCATACTGTATCAATCATCACTTGAGTCCCATAGTGTCCTTTCTCATGTATGGCATTGCATACTTGATAGAACAACTTTCTAGGCAAGATGGGTTTGCCTAATTCAGAAAACCATGTTCCTTTTATCTCCTTGGCCCTAAAGTTCCTTTTCCATGTCTGAATTTCCCTGTCATCATAGGCATTAGTTAGATTTTCCTTCTCTATGACTGAGTCAAGACATTTATCAGGCCCATTTTTGTTGCATATTTGGCTGTGACATCTGCCTGATGGTTTCCTAGAGACACTAGATCTTTTTCAAATGTGTGAGCTCGACAGTGCATCAGTAATCTCTTTAGGCAATTGTATGCCATCTAAAAGTTCAGCTATCAGTTTAGCATACAATATTTCTTTGCCTGAGCGGTTCAAGAACCCTCATTTCCTCCATATCTCTCCCATTGCATGAATTATTGAAAAAGCATATCTGGAATAGGTGTAAATATTTACTGTTTGTCTTTCCCTAGCTTACAGGCATGAAGTAAGGCAACAAGCTTGGCTCCTTGAGCACTTATGTCTTTAGGCAATGATCCAAACCATAATGTTTCTGTTTGTGTTACTATTGCCGCACCTGTAAATCTTTCCACTTCAACCAAAAACTGAATATATCTGTGAAAATTTCCAAGTTTGGATTTATTAATGGAATATCTTTTAAATCCATCCTGGTCTTTTTCACTAACAATATGGTTTCACAGTTATGGATTGGTTTTCCCTTGAGTGGTTAATCTAGGAGTAATGTTGTTGGATTTAAGACACTGCATCTTTTCAATATGATGTTTTCATTCCTCAGCAACACAATTTCATATTGGGAAAGTCTCTTCTGGATGAAAGCTTGCAGATTGCACCTTTTTTTATATTGTTTCCAATTGGTGGGCAGAATAAACACTTAATTTGGATCCTAACACTAAATCTGTCGATTTCTGTATCATGAGTGCTGTAGCTGCAATGGCTCTAAGACATGGACCATTCCTTTTGCCACAGTATCCAACTGTGCACTATAATAAGCCACTGGTCTAAAATTAGGTCCTAAGGATTGCACTAGGACTCCTGATGCTACTTCTTGTGCTTCATGAACAAACAGATGGAATTCTTTGTCATAATCTGGGATTCTTAAGGCAGGTGCTGTTATTATCAATTCTTTTAGCTTAGCTAATGCCTGCAGATGTTCAGCAGTTAGTCTCAGAGGTTCTGTGATTTCTTTTTTTATTAGGTCTGTGAGACACTTGTTTATTTGGCTGTAACCAGGAATCTACTGCCTACAGAACCATATGATTCCTAGAATATCTCTAAGTTGCTTCTTTGTTTTTGGCACACTTAGTTTTTGGATGTCAGAAACTCTTTTCTTAGATATCTGCCTTTTTTCCATTCTCCAAAATGAACCCTAAATATTCGACCTTAGGAATACACCATTGCAGTTTTGATTTGGACACTTTGACCCTTTTTGTAAAGTTCAGTTAAAAGCTTTGTATTGTCCTGGAGACAAACTTTTGAATTGGGATTAGCCAAAAGAATATCATCAACAAAGTGCATGATGGTACTTTCTTTGAACACAATGAATTTTAGGTCTTGTTTTAGTATCTGGCAAAACAGACTAGCAGACTCGTACCACCCTTGTAGAAGATGCGACCAACAATATTGATTGCCATTCCAAGTAAAATCAAAGATTATCTGGCTTTCCTTATCAATGGGTATTGAAAAATAGGCAGAGCAGAGATCTATCACTGTATACTATCTAGACTTGCTTGGAATTTCAGCCAGACTACTTGATGGTTTTGGAATGACAGGGTAAGTCTTGACCACAAAATCATTTTCTACTCTTAAATCATTTTTTTTAATTTTATTTTTTCAAAACCCTTACCTTCCATCTTGGAGTCAATACTGTGTAGACTCCAAGAAGAGTGGTAAGGGCTAGGCAATGGGGATCAAGTGACTTGCCCAGGGTCACACAGTTGAGAAATGTCTGAGGCCAGATTTGAACCTAGGATGTCCCATCTCTAGGCTGGCTCTCAATCCACTGAGCTACCCAGTTGTCCCATCTTAAATCCTGAATGAATCTCCATTGTACTCTTCCTTCGGCATCAAGCTTTGCTTTTTAAATTGGCATTATGGGTGTGTTATATTCAGATATAGTTGGAATCAGTATTTCTTTTTGTTCTAGGAAGCTTTGGATTATTGGTCTTATTTTGTCTGTGGCTTCTTTGCTAAGTCTATATTGAGGAATTCTTGGTGGTGTCCCTTCTTTTACTTTGACCTTCACTGGTGTTGCAGATTTCAATAACTTCACATCTGTTGAAGGTTTAGCCCACACCTCATCTGGTATTTCACTGGGAATCTCAAAAAATTGCATTCATCTCCTGTTCTTGTCCCTCTTCCATTTGCCTCAGGGAAAGCATTGGATAAAATTTCAGTGCATTTTTGGGCAAATGTAGAAAAATTTTCCCAGATGGATTGAAGCTCCTATTTTACATAAAAAATCTCTTCCTAAGAGATTCAAAGGACATTCAGGAATCAATAAAAAGTGTGATTGATGATTAGGGGACTCAAAGTTACCATTTTGGATTTTAGTTTTGGTACTCTTTGAGTTTTCACTGTAGCTCCCATTACTTACACTGACCTCACTATTTTACTGTCCTCAGGAGGTATTTTCAGCACTGATCTTATTTCTCCCATATCTATTAATGCTGGATATATTTCCTCTCCTACTTTTATCATTACATGAGGTTCAGTTGGAATACCTGAACCATTGGTGCTTGCAATTCTATTTTTCCTAGATCCCAGTCTTGCTCTGTTATGTGAGTGTTGTTACCTGTTACCGAACTTTGCTTTGAGCATTCATTTTGCAAGCCATCTGCAGTTTGCAATAGGATTGCATGAACATGGAGATTTGGGGAGACTAGGATAATGTTTGTATTGGTCATTGACCCTATAGATGATGATGGATTGAACTCTTTTTCATTAGTGTATCATTGACCTATCCCTCTGCTATATCATCCCATTATTTATATCTCTAGGAGGTCTGCTCCTTTGAGTCTTTGGAGATATTACTGATTGTTCCAACCCATTGGACCATTCTACTGTTTGCTTAGATATTTTTTCCTCCGGTTCAATTATAGATTTTGCTTTGGAGGCATTAGAGCACCACAAGATTTGTGAATCATTTGTATTTGGTTTTGCTTGTTCCTTTTGTTCTAGACTTCCAGTTCCCAACCTATGGTTTTTCTCCTCTGTTATGTTACTTTTGTTTTGTGCTGAGATTTCTTCTAGCTCCCTATCATTAGAACTTGTTTCTTTGTATTCTTTGCTTTCTAAATTGTTGCTCACTGCTAACTGTATAGTGCTATGGAATAAAAGACAATATAAATAATGTTAGGGGAATAAAAGGGAATATAGGAAGTTAAGGAATGAATGGGGAATATAGGAAGGGCTAATGAAGCAGGATAATCACAGAGGCTAGGTACTTGAGGGTACTGGGAGGAATAAGCAGGGTCCTTCAGGCAGGGAGGCTATCTCTATGATACAGAGCAACTTTGGTCAGCCAGAGTTTGTAGGGGTCTGGCTAGAGATTTTATTCAGCCTGCCTGCTGTTATCCTAAGTACCCTAGAAGGGAGGAGTAAAGATCTCCTCCCTTCTGGAGAACAAATCCCAGCATACAGGAAGAGGAAATGTGGCCACTTCCTGCCCAAGATGGATGCCTGGTTTAGCCCTCAAGAAATAAAAGAAAGTAATTCCTTTCCTTCTTCAGCCTTGCCCTAGTAGTAGATACAATGATTCCCCAGAAACTCTTTGAATAAAAGTCAAAGGGATTTATTAATGACAAGGGTGAGCTTAGGGAAAAGGGATTAGGGTTTGGTAACTGCTGCTAGGGAGAAGCTGAAGCTGGGAAGGGTCACAGAAGAGGGGGGGGGGTCAGACTGAGGGAGGCTGGCTCCCTCAGTCAGGAATAATATCACTGCCCTGAGGTAATAAGGTTTATCAGGTCACTAGATAAAGGGATGGCTTGATTTTAGATTGTCTTGCCTCACTACAGAAGCTAATTCCCATGATCTCCACCCACCAAAATACCCTTCCTCCCAGGGCCCAATGGAGAAATCCAGGGAATAGCAGGATGTCAAAGGAGAGGTCAGGGGAGAGGTCCAGGGAAATCAGGCAAAGCCCCAAAGCCCCAAGAAGCAAAAGGCCCTTCATTTGGTCCTCCAGGGATACTTATAGACCAGCTCTAATGATTTTCCTATGAGCCCAGCACCATGGCTGGTTCAACATTCTATTCCTTTCCAACTGTCAGGGCTGCTACAGTTGGTTTGCAAAGCAAGAGCTTTTGCTGCAACCCTGCATTACAATAGTTTGTTCCAATTTATTGCAACAATATCTCCATCCCCTTCTATCTTTGTGTCTTTTATCACTGTCCCATCCACTTTACACCTCATTTCACTAACATCTTATTGCATTTGCAATTCTTTTTCCTCCTGTTATTTAATTTTATATTTTCTCTTTGTACCCACTGGTTCTATCTTAATGCATTTCCCCTCAATACCATTTTCTCCACTCCTTTTCCCATCATTATTTATTTATTTTACCTCCAGTATATGGCTTCATGATTGACTTTGCTTTGCCTTCCTGAAACTGTGGATGAATATTTTGGCTTCTCTCCCTGTTGGATGTATTTTTTCATTGTCTCTAATTTGGGTGCTTAAGCTGCATTGTTCATGCAATTGTGGGAATAGCATTGTCTTTGTCTATTATTCTATGATGTGTTATTTTTCCATGCTCCCTTCCTATCATTTGCTGTGTCCAATTGAGCTTTTATTTTTTTGAGGTAATAATAATAATAATAATAATAATAATAGCTATCATTTATTTATTTGTTTGTTTGTTTTTAGCTGTATCTTTTTAACATTTAATAATATTTATTTTTTAGAAAAGTTAACATGGTTACATGATTCATGCTCTTACTTTCCCCTTTGCCCCCCAACCTCTCCCCCATAGCTGATGCGCATTTCCACTGGTTTTAACATGTGTCATTGATCAAGACCTATTTCCAAATTGTTGATAGTTGCATTGGTGTGGTAGTTTCGAGTCTACATCCCCAATCATGCCCGCCTCAACCCACGTGTTCAAGGAGTTGCTTTTCTTCTGTGTTATCACTCCTGCAGTTCTTCCTCTGAACATGGGTGGCGTTCTTTTCCATAAATCCCTCAGAATTGTCCTGGTCCAATTGAGCTTTGAGCCTGTAATTTCTTACTATGTGTCCTAATTTCCTAAATAAAAAGCATTTAGACAAGTTCTTTCTTTGTCTATTTTATGCAAAGTCTATCCTAGGTCTGTATGATTATAATTGTAAGAGAAACCCTGCACAAAAGGGGCTTTTGGAATGCTGCAGAGAGAGAGAGAGAGAGAGAGAAACTTGAACAACAGGAGAGGGAGTTGGAAGGGAAAGCAGAGACTTCTGGAAAAGAAACTGTAACAGAGGAGTTAGTTCCTGGACCCTGAAATGGACGAAACTCATACCTCACCTCAGGATTTGAATCCCCTGAATACCTGAGGATTTCCCAACCTTTCCTTGTATCTCAAACACCTGTGATTATACCTGTTCTGGACAACAAACTTAAGAGGGCTTACTGAGCATTTATAGCTGCTTGAGGGACTTTGCCCGGAAAGCATGCTGAGCCAGTCCTGAAGAAGATCTTTTCTCTCTGTGCCAACTATATAAAGACATTGTAATTTGCCATTTCTAGATTAGATTAGCAGTGTAGGAAGGAAGGAGGAATCAAGAATGTTTTCTGGCTGAAGCCTTTTGGCTTTGGCTTAGGTCAAAAGAGACTCCAAACCATTCTGTGGTTTAGACCAAGGCATTCCTATTCCCACTCACCAAATCCCTTCCTTGAACCTGTTTATTAAACAACCCCTTTTCCTTGTTAACTACACATAGTCAGATATTCCTTTGAGAGGAAAAGGGCTAGAAGGGTTAGGGGATTCCTTAGGGGGGAAAACTCCCTTTAACCTCAAGTTCTGTGAAATCCTGGGGTGCCCATAATTGCTCTTACCCTAGCATGGGTTGGCCAGGAGGGAAATTTGGGGAAGATCAGACATAAAGAAAAGTCCTGACAAAAAGCCAAATCCAAATTCCTTCAGTGACTTATCCTGGTACAGACTCCTGTTTACCCTTTTACATCCACCATATCCTACACTGTCAGAGTGCAGCCACTGTCTCTCTGTCAGGAAGGAAGGGGTTTTCCCTTGAGGTCAACTAGTCAATCCATCTTGACCAGAGCCAAACAATATCTACTAGGGGACTTCCCTTTCAGTCCTTTTAATGCTTCTATCTCTCCATTTGAGATCCAATCTGGGAGAGAGAGCAACCATCAGCACTCTGCCCAGATGGGAAGAGAGTTTCCCTGGAGGGGTTTGTTCATTAATCCATTCAAACCAACCTACAACCCCATCACACTAGGGATTCCCTTCTATCCTTTTAATACTTTAACATTTCCAAAACCTTCTGTGCAAGGTTTCTTTTACCCAATGTTGCCAGATTTTTTACCTCATCTATTTCCTTTTGCCTTAATTTACTGTTTGCTTCCTTTAACTGGGTTCTAAGTTCCTGAACTAACTCATCATGTTCAGATTTGTGTTTTTTGTCTCCCGTGAAAATGTAAGTGGCTGTTCATCTGAGGTTGTCTAATCCCAGGGATTCCCAATGAGGGCAATGGAGACAGAAGTATGTCCTGACTGGCAGACTACTCCCTTTCACAAATTGTCTCCTGATGTGCTGGAGATTTTTTTCTGAGAGGACTGTAAAGCCAAGGACATTCTCTTATGTTTCAATAACCCTATCCAAAAACTAAAGGGATATGCCCTATTCTCTTGTTTTTCTTTCTCAAAATACCCTTATGCATCAGGGCACATAGACTAGATTTTCATTGCTTCTATAAGATCTTCCCTAGCTCTATGGAGATATGTTAAGTTTTGGTTGCTGGTGTTATAGTCATAATCTGGGAAGTGATGGATGCCACCTTGACTGACAGGGATGGCAGTTGGAAGACTCGGATCGGAATGTTCCCAGGTGCTGTGAGCCAGGGGAAAATGTAAGTTGGCCCCATGGTATAAATACCCCTGACAACCACTTTGAGGAAGTCTCTCTGGAAGTCTCTGGACAGGAGTCTCTGGACTGGGAAGTCCCTCTGGACTGAGTGGGTGGTTGAAGGGTGGCAGGGAGGTCTATGAAGAAGAGGGTAGGAATAACTCTGAAGCTTTTTCCTGATAGACTGTGAAAGCTAATGCATGCTATATTCAAATCCTGAGAAATGTTGGAGTCACCTTGACTGACAAGAGAGGCAGTTGGAGAGATCAGAATGTTCCCAGATGCTGTGAGCCAGGGGTAAAAGTCAGTTGGCCTGAGGGTATAAATACCCCTAACAGCCATCTGGAGGGTGTTCCCTCTCTGACTTTGAACTTTGGTCCCTAGATCTTTAGGTCTCTGAATCTTTCTAGCTCTTTAGGTCTCTGGGTCCCTGGGTGGTGAAGGGAGGAAGGGAGGTCTGAAGAAAAAGAGGGTGGTAGGATTTGAATACTTTCTGAAGGTTGTGAATGCTAGTACATCAACAAAACTGATAATAAGAAAGCTGAGAGGAAATCACCAACACAGCTGCATCAAGGGCAGTCACTTCTCTGGTTTGGCAGTGGCCAAGCTGAGCCAGAGGGATTATGAAGAATAAAGCTCCAGCTTCTACTAAGTCAATAGCCTCCAGCCCTGAGTGATTATAGATTATAGATATTAGATTGACAGGGTCTCCAATCCCTAATCCTTATCCAGATTATCCTTTCCCTAATTATAGATCATAGATAAAGTGTTCAATAAGTACCTTCCTGAGTGGTCTTTATATCATGACCCTTGGGGAGGGAGCAAATGCAGTCAGATAACAAACATGATCCAAGGCTAATCAGAGCCTAATATTAATAATTGATCCAACCTCAGGTTGGACCTGAAAGGGTTACCCATTCACCTAACCTTTTGGTCCTTTCCCTGGTCAACTGTTATTGAAAGGGGAAATTATAACATCTAGCAAGGGTGATTGGGGTTGGTGTTCCCCCATCACCAGCACCTAGGGAGAATACAAAGATATATCCATCCCACTGGTACCTATATCTCCTTAGGACCTTTAGGATCCTCTTTCTTTATAAAAGTTTTTGGCGAAGCCAGAAAAACAAGAATCTAGGCTACTGAAGGGAAAAGAAAAGATGGGATTGGCAAGGGTAACCTTCATTTTTACCACCATCTCATTCTTCATTTATTCCTTTACCCAAGGGGTAATTAGATTATGGTTCCATTTGATCCCAGATTACTTCATAAAGATTCTGACATTGTATGATGCATACAAATACCTAGCATTCACAATGGCAGATTTCTTATCCTACTTACCAGCTATAGTAGTGATGATTGTAACAACAATATAAGGGATTATGGCAGTGAGAAAAATATTTCAACTACTCTTTGGGAAAGGCAAAACTAGCAATGAAAACATGTTTTCACTGATGAAGGAACAACTCAGACTTATGAAAGTCCAAAGTTTCTTTATAACATGCATCATCAACATTGGTAGTGAGAAAGCTGAGAGAATAAGATCATCAATACAGCTGCATCAATTGCATTCCCTATTTTCTGCTTTGGCTGTGGCCAGGTCCAGCCCGAGGTAGTGGGCGTGAGTAAATCTCCAGCTTCCACCAGATTAATAGCCTCCAGTCCTGATTGTCAACTAGTTTATAGATAATAGATCAATAGTATCTCCAATCCCCAATCCTTGACCTTGTTATCCTTTTCCTGTTTATAGATAAGAGAGTTCAACAACCTTCCTGAGTGTTCCTTATATCACGGCCCTTAGGAAGGGAGTCAAATGCAGTCAGATCCTAAATGTTATCCAAGGCAAATCAATAGCCCAATACTAATCTAACACCAGGTTGGACCTGGAAAGGTTATCCATCTATCGAACCTCTTGAGGGTCCTTACTGTTGAAACAAGTGCAAAAGTCTCTGATTCAGGTTCTAGAGAAGCATGCTAAGCGTCCTAATTCTTGGAGTAAATTCAAAAGATCAGGCAGACAGCAGTAGAGATCCCTGCAACTTTTTTGGACAGAATCATTGAGGCAGCAGAAATGTATTTAAACATGAATATTCTAGAAAATACCACCGTAGATCATGTTAAAAGGATTTTTGTGAGAAATTCGGTTCCCCAGGTAAAGAAATTTTTTATGGACAATTACCCTGATTGGGAATTGTTAAGCCTAGATGAATTGAAACAAAAAGCAACATACGTGTTTGTCCAAGAAAAGGACAGGAGTTGTGATGACAAGGATACAATCATTGAAAATCTTAGGAAGCACTAATGAGGAAGTTTCGTACTCAAGCATATTCAGACCAACGAATAGCTAAGTATGAAATTATTCTCTTAGATAGTGAGAACATCAAGTTGAAGAGATGTAGCATACTTAATCCAGCAACTCTTCTTCCTGATTTGCCAAAGAACGGTGAGCCATTGCATGATTGTGTTGAGGAAGTATCTTGTGGATATGCCTAGAATGGATTTAAAAGATACTCCAGACTGGGTGTTATTCACAGATGGATCATCATATTTATGTAATGGAATTAGATGTACTGGTGCTGCAGTTGTCACAGAATTTGAGACACTGTGGTATGGCTCATTTCCTAATAATCTTAATGCACAAGGTGCTGAATTGGTGGCATTGAAGCAAGCCTGTCTTCTAGCTGAAGGTAAATGTGTGAATATTTACACAGACTCTCGATATGCATTTTCTGTTTGCCATGCAACAGGAACAATCTGGAAACAACAAGGTTTTATTATTGCATCGGGAAAACCAATAGCTCATGCAGCAATAATAACTGAGTTGTTAGAAGCAATCCAAAAGCCAAAACAGCTGGCAGTAATTCATTGTAGGAGTCATACTCGTGGTAGAGATTCAGTTTCTAAAGGAAATCATAGAGCTGATATCACTGCAAAGTATGCAGCCCAGAATGCTCCAATCTATGTGATGAATTTAAGATCTATTGATTCTGATGATCTAGAGAAAGCTTGTGTAGACTCAGATATTGAGAAATGGAAGGATAAATTTGGAGTGAGGAAAGAACATAGGATATGGATTACTGATACAGGAAGACCATTGTTACCAAAAGACTTGTATACCTATTTGTGTCAAGCCATCCACACAAAAGGTCATTTTGGTACACAAGCTGTTGTGGATTCCATCAAGAGACAATGGTTTGCTCCTGGAATAAGTACTGTTGCAAATAAGATCTGTAATAGATGTCCAGTCTGCCAAAAGTTCAATCAAAGTGCATTCAGAAAGAAAGGTTTGAGTGGTAGACCTTTAGCATATTGTCCATTTGAGAGTTTACAGATTGACTATATCTGTATGCCTAAAGCTGGAAGATACAAGTATTGTCTTGTGATAGTCGATAGACTAACTAAATGGCCTGAAGCTTTTCCATCAAATAAAAATACAGCTAGTTTTGTGGTGAAAGTGTTGCTTAAGGAAATTGTGCCTAGATTTGGTGTACCTTTAACCATAGATTCGGATAAGGGATCTCATTTCACTCAGGATATCCTAAGAAGAGTCTATGAGAATCTAGGAATAACACCTAAATATCATGTTCCTTACTATCCGCAAAGTTCAGGTCAGGTGGAGCATATGAATAGGGAACTCAAGACTATGGTTGGGAAACTCTGTGCTGAAACTCATCTCAAATGGCCAGAGATTGTTGCTATAGCTTTGTTTTACCTATGTACGAGGCCAAGGGCGGATCTGCATATATCATTGTATGAGATGCTCTTTGGACATGTTCCACTACAGACAAAAACTTGTAAGGCTGTTTATGCATCACTCTTAGGAGGTGATTGCCAAATTGCTTCATATTTAAGTGCTTTACAGCAAAGGCTAAGAGAATTACAAGATATGGGAGTATTAATTCAATCTGGTCCATTGGATTATTCTCTTCATAATTTTCAACCAGGTGATATGGTCTATGTGAAAAATTTTGCCAAAACATCGGCAACAGAACAAAATTGGGTAGGTCCTTATACTGTTGTATTAGTTTCACCATCTTCTGTAAAAGTTTTAGGAAGAGATTCATGGTATCATTGTTCTCACATTAAATTAGCACATGGAATCGATAATGAAAATGTAGAGATTGTTAATAATGATGAAGAAGAAGAAGAAGAGATTGCGTAATTTGAGATCTTCAGTCAATTAGAGTCTGCAGTCAGAAAGTTCAGTAAGGAGAGGACCATTCCAGCGGAAGAAGATGTTTGGATGGAAGAGGACATGGATGAAGAGGATTCAGGATTCAGGATTTATGTACTTTATATTAAGATTGATGAACTTATGAATTGAACTGATAAAACTTCATTTTCAAGGATTTTCTTAAAGAAGAGGATTAATCATGGACAATTTGGATTAAATAGTTTGGAAGTATTTTGGGTAATGTATATAGTATCACTACATACTCATATGCATCCAACATTGCACATAAAACTATCAAGACCTTCGATGGAGAAAAGGAGAAGAGGAAAACTGGAGAAAAGAGGAGAGAAGAGATTTCCTAGAGGAATAGAACATCACAAGGAGAAAGGAGATCTGGAGGAGATCTGGAATTTTGGTAGTATCATGCATCCATCAGTAACATGTTACAACACAATATAGCAAAGAAACAACATAACAAATCAGATATATAAGACACAAATATGTTAGGATACATTGTGTTCCTTATGGAATGAGACAATGTATAATACTAACAAAATTAGAATTAGCTATAGGATAAGTAAGTACTAACAAGAGATAGTTAGTTACTAACAAAGATTAGCTAGTTTTTAGATAGATGTAGCTAGACTAATACACTAATATCTTAAGGTTAGTTTAGAATAGTTTAGTGAAATAGATATGGTATTAGATTAGGTTAGAGAATAAGATATGGTACTAATGTACATTACAGTGCAGATACAATAGACATAACAAAATTGCATTACATGAAGAACATATAACATATTACAGATCATATATCACAAATAATGTAAATAGTTGTGTAAATAATATGTGTATATTGTAAATTGTATTATAGTGTAAGTATTATATATATGTAAAGGGTGTACATATGTATATTTGATATGTATATATTATGTGTACATACATGTATATGTGTATATCATGCATATATGTATTATGTATATATGTATCATTTGTGTATATATGTATAAATGTAAATTCTGTGAATACCTTGATATAATTGAGTTGCAAACATTCAAATGTAATTTGCATAATGGAGTTTAATGTTTTGTTTTAATTTTGATGTAAAGACTTATGCACTGTTGTGTTAAAATGTATTTTCCAAAATAGTTTGCATTTAGTAGTTGGTAGCATATTTCTGTATTAGAATAGAAGTTATGTTTGATGTTTGTTTTGACTTTGGTGTTGGTATTTCATATTTGCTGTTGATTTTGTTGGAAATTTTGCATTGTTATTTGTTGTTTTATGCTTTGAACTATGTAACTGTTCAATGTATTTATCCTTTTACCTTTCCTTGTCAAAATCCCTAGTGTAGGGTAGAGTAGGATAGTGTTAGATAGAATAGGGTTAGTGTAGGTTGTTTGTTATTTTGGGTTAGAATTTTAGTTTAGTTTGTAGTGTACAAATATCAAAATTTTGGTAATTTTGGCTTTGTGCAAAGGGGGGAACTGTTGTGAGGAAGATTAGATTAGGTATTGATTATGTATTGATTAGGAAGTACCTAGCAGGAAGGAGCTGGAGCTGGGAATTCCAGGTTGGAATGAAGGAGGAGGAAGTCTGTCTGTGCTCTGAGTGTGGACTCCATTAGTGGTGGGCAAAACTGTTGCCAGCCTGGGAGACCTCAGAGCAAAGGACACCCTGCTTCCTGATTTCCCCTGGGATCCTGTGTGGTGTGGCATCTAAGAAAAGGACAAATCTACAGAGCCAAGAGAGGAGGAGAAGTTTGAAAACTGGAGGACAGTGCTTCAAGCAGAACCCTCTCTACTTGGTACCTGAGATCATCTTGACTCCTGGCATCCAGAGATCATCAATGGATTGCAGTGAGAATCCCAAAGCCACTAAGTCCTAGCTGCACTCAAGCCTGGCAGGTTCCAGGTTTGAGGCAGAAACCCAGAGACTCCATTTATAGCTCCTTGAGCCCTGTTAGTTTAGATCACTTAGATAAGAGTAGAATAAGTCCTCCCATTGCCCTGTGGTTTTATCCTTTAGATTTTAAGTATAGAAATCCTTTCCCACCTTTTAGTCTAACTTAATTAAAGCTGTTAAGTCCCTTTTACCTTGTTAGCCTGTTACTATACTCTGGTCTAGTGGAAGCTGGGTGACAGTTAAGATCAACTGCCATTCCTGGGAATTCCAGTAAACTCTGGTCTCTTCACCCTGGTCCAGTCTCTCATAAATCCTAGAGTGTGTTCTCACAAACCACTTAGTTTATTGTAATATCCCTGGTGACCCCATTACCTCATTTATATTTTCCTACATTACTTGGGCAGCTGTTATAAAGAATGGAATAACTTACAGCAGCAGTCAGGGTGACAGGGGTAGGTGTTCCTCCCACCAACTGCAGTTGAGTATAGATAGATACACATCATCAACATCATTGTACATCTATACATCTCTCTTGGACCTTTTATTTATAACAGTTTTGGGCAAAACCAGAGGGCAAAAGAATCTAGGCTAACCAAAGGGAAAAGGGAACAAGATGGGGTTGGCAAGAGCAACTTTAATTTTCACCACCATTTCACTGCTTGTTTATTCCTTCACCCAAGGCAGAATAAGGCTATAGTTTCAAATCATCCCTGAGTACTTTATAAAAATCCTAACACTATATGATGCTTATAGGTACTTGGCATTCACCATGGCAGATTTCCTGTCATATTTATCAGCAATTGTGGCAATTTTTGTGATAACCATTCAAGGGGTTTGGGCATTAAAGAAAACAATTCATTTGATCTTTGGGAAAGACAAACAAAACAACAGAGATATGTTTACTGTAATGAAAGAACAACTTAGGCTGATCGTAGAAATCAGTTGCAAGATTAAAAAAGGACAGGCACTAGATGAACATACTATTTTACAGCTAGAGATCATAGAGAATGCATACAAGCCTAAGGCTAAAGAGAATCCCAAATCTAAGATGGTGGACAGTTTTACCCAAACAGATTTTGAAACTACTGAGGCTACACAGACTGAAGGAGGAGCAGTTGCCCCTACCACTGTGTCATTGTTCCCAATAATAGACCAAACCCAATTTAGACCAAATGGTGAACCTGTCAGCATGAAAATGTATAAAGCTTTTACTGCACAGGATTTAGAGGTGCTAAAAAGGAGGATCCCCAAGTATTTCCTGTCCCCCTACAAATTGGCAAAGGAGTTAAAAAGGACTTTTAATATTTTTAATCCTTCCTACTTGGACGTAGAATTTATTTTAAATGAATTTTACACCCCAAGTGTAAAAACCAAATTTATTGATGAGATGAGAAATAACCCAGATTTGGTTTTGTGGCCAGGAGAACATGAAGGAATTGACCTGACAGAGCCTGAAAACATGAGGGCACTCTTTAAATGTAGAGCAGACTTACTTGAGGTGATCAAAATACAGGCTAAAAGACCTAATGGGTGGAACAAATTTGAGAAAATGAGGCAGGCTGAGGATTAGCACCTTAATTTATTTTTGGACAGGCTTATAGAAAATTCAGAAAATTTACTAGGGTTTAATAAGGACCAATCTGAGAAAGCTCTTCCACACATCAGATGTCAATTCATAAAATGAACTAGCATCCCAATTCAAGTCTATTTTAAACAGAGTTGTTCACAGTGGGAAGAATTATCTCTAGAAGAGTTTAGAAAACATGCCACATATATCCATGAGTCCAAAACCAAGGAACAACAGATTAGAACTGAATTAGACTCAGAAAAGGACAGAACTTTTCAGGAGTTAAAAAGACAGTCGAAAGAAATGAGAAAATAGAAGGAAAGAGAAGAGTTTAAAAATTTTGCATTGCAGACAGCCAGAGATGATGAAATTAAGAGAAAAGAGAATTATTCCAACCAAAAGAAATCTTATAGCAAAGTCTCAAAATGTTTTCTATGCCACAGACCTGGTCATTTGCTTAAGCAATGTAGATTCAGAAAGCAAAGGACCAGGTCTGTGTCCAAGGACAAAGCAAGCAATTACCAGAAAAAGACTTTTGTTAACAGCAAATGGGCTGCCAAACCTCAGAAAACAGAGGCTTATTGTCCACATGATTGTAAATCTGTAACTAACAAACCATCTTTGGAAGAAATGGAAACATTTTTGAAATTGGGAGTCAGGCCGAGAAATTTCTGAAATTTAATCTCTAGTACATTTAAGTCAGAAAATGATAATGACTGTAGAGAGAGCAGAGAGCTCAAGAAGCAGAATGAGGCTAATATTTTAATGATAGGCAATAGTGATGGAAATCAATACACCACACTAGAAAATAGAAATAAGTCCACTGCTGAATTAGAAATGGAAAATGAGTTGAGGCAATTACACAGAGAAATTTATGGGGAGAGACAATCTCTTACAGAAAATACTGGATTGCCTCAGACTTCTATGGAAAAGGAAGGAGTGGGACAAAATGGCAAGGGAATAGCTAGAAGTAATATAAGCTTAAGGCTAACTAGCCAGAAAAGCTTTGTTGTGTTGTGAGGAAGTTTACTTAATTATTATTTAGGAGACATAGCAGGAAGGGCTGGAAAATTCCAAATGGAACAGGGAAGCAGGAAGTGTGGCCTCTCTCTCAGAGATGGACTCCATGGTGGTTGGGACAAGTTGTAACTGACCCTGGGAGATGCCAGAGGAAGTGGAGTTTGTACCCTGATTCCCTGGGATCCTGAAGGAAGATTGTCATCTACTTGTGGGAGATTTTTGGTAGAGACTATTAATCCCAACCTGAGTTGCAGGTTAACTTGGGCTGGGTTAGCTCCCAGAATCTACCCACCTGAAGAAGTACATATAGTGGTCCTGGAAGAGCTGAAACATTGCTGGAGTGTGTCAGGACTCTGCTGTGAGAATACCCACTTCAGTCCTGCTATTCTTTGGGCCCTGTCTTGTTTTAGGTCTCAGTTCAGTGTAGATAAGTCCCTTCCCTGATCCTGTGGTTTTCCCATAGTCTGGAAACATAGAAACCCCTATTCCCATCCTTTAGACCATAGTTCCCTTAATTAAATTTGTTACAAACCCTCTTGTCATTTGCTTGCTGGTTTTCACAGACCCTTGTCTAGGAGAAGCAGGTTGGGGCCTAAATGTCATTTCTGTCTACAGTCTTTTCCCTTAACAGTTAAACCCAGTCTCCTTAACTTGTTAAGTCCCCACCTGTCCATTCCTGTCTCCTACTCACCCTTTTGTACCCACATATAATATTTAAGTTAACTTCCCTGGTTTTCCCCATAAGAGTTTGGCACACTCAGAGGGTGGGTTAACAGGGGGACAGGAAGTTTACTCTTGGACACACAGAGCCAGACTGGAATTCAGAGGATTCTGAACATTCCATGGGGGGTGTACAGACATTGGCTGTGAGCTGAAAGTTCCCAGCCAGTGGTGAGCTACTCAGAACTGCTTACCTCCCACCACAGTTCATTGATAAAATCTCTGTGTGAAGCCAATGTACTATCCAGGCTAAAATAGACCTAGAGAAAGGGTTTTTCCCCATTTTTTTTTGCCTTTTATTGTTTGTGTTATCCTGTTTGATTGTAAATTGGTATTGTTGTGGGAATATTGTTGTATTTGTGTTAGTTATTAGTCTTTAGTCTTTCATCGTGGCTAATAATACTACTGTATTTCTGTACCACTGGTCATTTATGTCAATGTTTGGGACAATGGTATTGGAAGACTGTATGGATTATTTGTTATTGGGGTTATGGCAAGGGATATTGTTTCTCCCATACTTGTGGTTTAAGATCATACCCAGGTATTATAGAACTATATTGGATTTTGAGGTAACCCAACCAGTTCTTACCATAACTATTCTTGATATTATAGCACACACACCCATTATTGTTTTAACTGGTTACATCATATACCAAATAAGATGGATATTTTTTCATATTAATTATTGTTGCAAGATTGTGGTTACCTGGTGTTTTAGAGATTCAGAGATGAAGCAATTGTTAAAGTTAATGCAAGTTAAAATAGACAATTTGGAGATGTATATGCAAACTGGTGGTGCTTATGGTCGAGCTCCTGGTAATGGTAATGATGGGAATACTGGTAAAGGTGTAAAATCTGAACATTCTAAAGCTGAAGGCATTAAATAAGGGAGACAAACTGGTTAACCTTTTTCCCCTACTCCACCTTCTGGGGTGCAAAGAGGGGGAATAACAGCCTTGCAGGCTTTGCTGCAGAGTTCTTCTGTCAGTTGATAAAGGGTTTTAGAATTTTGGGAAAGTCAGTTGGCCCTGGGAACTCATGGAGAGGATCAGGGTCAATCTGAGCTCCTTCTTTGGATTGAAACCTGGCCTATATTTTGCAGCTTTCCCTTTAAATTTGTTAATTTAGCTAATTCCTTTGAATTTCCCTAGCCTACCTTATTCCCACCTTCATTTTCCCTACCTGAATGTCTGAGAAGTTTTGAAAGGAGAGTAGATCTGAGTGTTAGTTTCAAATCTTGATAGTTTAGTCAAATAGGGCTTGCCCTTGTTACAAACTTATCTATTGAATCATTGTATCCAACTTTCCTACCCCTTTTTGCTACAAACCCTCATGGGGCTGAGTAGGCTGGTCCCTACTCAGTCTCACATTCCTGTTTCCCTTCCCCCACCTGAAGCTTTCTCTAGGCAGCTGTTAGGGTTACCTAATATCCTCTATCCTTTCCAATCAACCCTAGAAAACAATAAACCCCATTTGTCTTTAATCAAAACCCTTTGGCTACTTCATTAGTTGATTAATAAGAGAGGGAGGAGGAGAGAGAGGAATAACATTCTCTCTGGAGTTTGAGGGAAGCTGAAAGTATCCATTTTGGAGGAAGTGTAACTTCAATACTTCCTCTAGTCCCTTCCTTAGTGAACCTGTGAGACTGACTAGAAGCCTCAAGTCAGTTTCAAGCCATTCTTAAGCTTCAGAAATGATTCTTGGTCTTAGAGACACACATGCCCAGGATACAATTGACCACTTAAGGAGGCAGTTTCTAAAGGGAACCTCAATCCCTATACAAAACTATTTTAGAGTTGTCCACAGTGGGAATCACTGCCACTGGAGGATGTTAGGTAACATGCAGTTGAGGTGAAAGGAGAAGTAAGGGAATGTCTGAGTTTGGGAATATAAACACTGAGGTATAAAGAGTTGCAAGGGAGAGGATGAGTTAATCTAAGGCAGGCAACAGCAGCAGGGAAACACAGACTGGATACTCAGGTTAGCCTGCAAGGCTGTTATGCCCCCTCTTTGCACCACACTTCCAGTAGTGAGAGATGATGGGATATTTCATGTGAGTCAGCACACTAGATTTAGAATGGAGCATGTGCAGAATTTGAAAAGAAAATCCCTACTTTCCATGATGATGCTGGCAAATTTGTTAAGATCTTTAGAGCATTTGTTAAGGTACATGACCCAGATTTTGAGGGCTATTGGTATGTTTTAGGAGAGATATTGTCCAAGGGGATGACACCATGGCCGGTAGCCTGGGAGGAACTGGATCTCAATTCAGTTCCAATTTACAGAATGCTTAAGCAGGCAAGAAAATCATTGATAAAGGTAATGGAAAAATATTTGAGAAGCCCTAAACCTTGGTTGAAATTTGAAAAGCTTAGGCAGACTAATCAGGAGACACCAGCTACATTCTTAGATCACATGATCAAAGCTGCCAGAATTTATTTGGGTATGAATGTCCTGGAAGATACCACCATAGAGCAACCCTGGGAATGTTGGTCTCACTTTGATTGACAGGGGAGACAGTTGGAGACATCAGAATGTTCCCAGATACCGTGAGCCAGGGGCAAAAATTGGTTGGCCTGAGAGCATAAATACCCCAACAGCCATCTGGAAGGGGCCTTTGACCATTGATCTTTGGGGGTCTTGGTCTTGGAGCATTGATCTGTGGGTCTCTGACTATTGGTCATTGGTTCTCTCTGAATCTCCCTAGATCTTTAGGTATTTGAATCATCATAGCTATTTAGATCTCTGGGCCTGGGTGGTGAATGGGAGGAGGGAGGTATAAGAAGAAGAGGGTGGTATTTTTTTAAGGATGGTTACTTCCTGAAGGCTAACACATCTCAAACTGATAATAGGAAGCTGAGAGAGCAATCATCAATATAGTGCATCCAGCAAAGCAGTCTCTTTGGTTTGGCAGTGACCAAGCTGAATCATAGGGGTTGTGAAGAACAATAGCTCCAGCTTTATAAATCAATAAGCCTCCAGTCTTGAGGTATTATAGCCTATAGATAATAGTTTTACAGGGTCTCCAACCCCCAATCCATATCCTGACAATCCTTTTCCTAATTAAGATGAAAGATAAATATTTAATAAATACCTTCCTGAGTGGTCATTATATCACGACCCTTAGGGAGGAAGCAAATGCAGTCAGATGAGCAACATGATCAGAGGCTAATCAGAGCCCAATATTAAAATTGATCCAACCCCAGGTGGAACCTGAAGGGTCACCTATCTACCTGACCAGTTAGGGTCCTTCCTGGGCACTGTTATTTAGAAAGGGGAATTATACCATCAAGCAAACGGGACTGAGTTGGTGCCCCCCAGTCACTAGCAACCCAGGGGAATAGAGACATAGCTGCCCTCACTAGTATCCATATATCCCCTAGTAGTACCCTTTTTATTTCTTTATAACACAACAGAAGCAAAAAGAGTGTATGACAATTGCAAAGTCTACATGCAATATAACCAGACCATCACCAAAGTCAAAGCTATGGGAGGGAAACAACTAGCATACACTCCCTTTGAATGCTTGCATATTAATTATGTCACAATGCCCAGATGCCAAGGGTATAGGTATATATTAGTTATAGTGGACAGACTAACAAAATGGCCCGATGCATTCCCAGCCAGTTGGAACAATGCAGCATTTGTAGCCAAGATCCTACTTAGAGGAATAATAACCAGATTCTCTATACCTACAATAATTTTGTCTGATTCTGGTAGTCATTTCACTAATTCCATTCTATACCAAGTCTACAAGGTGTTCGGGATCAAAAGACATTTATGCTCTATATACAGACCTCAGTCTTCCGGGCACATTAGATAAGTGCAGAAAGTCATCTCAAATGGCCAGATGCACTGCTGATGGCACTTTTCCATATCTGTAGTGTTATAAGATAAATTAATAAGATTGGTTGAGATTAGTTATTTAGGGTTTTGCAAGCATGTTAGAGAAAACTTTTGCTGGAAGTCATGGACATTCTGAATGGAATGCAGGGGTAGAGAGGAGAGAGGAAGCAACAGTCATTGTTGGTTTTGAGAGGGGTTTGGAATAGAAGTGCAATCAGCAGTCCCTATTTGACCTGGGATCTTGGAGATTGGTGAAGATTGTAAAGCCTGACGTTATCATCTTGCAAGTCAACCCTGAGTAGTGGAGAGGCCTGTCTTCTGGTGGGCAGTTTGCAGACATCTTTTTCTACCTGGTTACTTTTGGATCATTGCCTGTGGAGGAGTTTGGTTCCTGGTATCCTGAAGACATCTCTGGATCAGTTCTGAGAACCCCAATCTCAAACCCTCTCCCTCAAGTCCTTAGCCATGCTGTCAACCTGGCAGAAGCTAGGTTGGCTAAGGAACTTCCCATTTGACTCCAGTCCTGGTCAGTTAGACATAGTTTTACCTCTCCCACTCTCCTATCCTTTCAAATTACAATTAAACTGTTTTCTCTGTTTGATTTTTTTCATACCTTAAGTTCTCATAGTGTGTGTATATGTTAAACTCTATGTTAATCCCTGACTAGTTGGATCTGGGTTGGCAGTTGAGCCTTCAACTGCTAAACACATTCTAATTGTTTTTCTCAATTTGTTAAGCCAATCCCAGTATATATCAGTCCTTCCTTCCTCTTATATACCCTTCCACAGAATCCAGTTAATTTAATTATTGTATTAATTATTTTAAGTGTTATTTTAATTATTTTATTATATTATATTATTATATTATTATTTATAGAAATATATTATTATATTATATTATTATAATAATTAATTAATTTAATTAAGTAATTTAAGTTAAAACCCCTACGTTCTTTTTCCTTATAAAAGGTGGCTACCCCAGATGGAGGGATAAGAGGAGGAAGTTTACTGTTAGAGAGCTGGAGAGAAACTGGAAGTGAGAGGGTTCTGAACATTCTGTGAGGGAGGATAGCCATTGGCTGTGGTCTGAAAGTTCCAAGCCAGTGGTGAACCACTCAGAACTGTTTACCTCACCACCCGGCTCCCCCCTTCCATCCCTACCCTGCCCGTTCATTCATAAAATCCCTGAGTGAATCAACATTACTACCAAGCTCCAGGGAAAGAGTTTTTCAGCCATTTCCCCCACCTGATTGTTTTTTTCTCTTGATTTTTTCTTTTAGTGGTTTTTATTGTTCTTACTGTATTGTATTGTTATTGTTTGTGTATAATTTCTGTTTTATTTGTTAAATACCCACAATACAGTGAAGTACAATACTACTGGTACATTGTTAGCAAGTTTGGTACAGCTAACAATGGAATATATAGTGGATAAGTTTATAATGATGGTGTGGAATCTGTTGTGGGGTACATTGTATTTTTCTGTCAACGTTATCCCAAAATACATAAAGTTGGGTCTCAATTTTGAGAAGATAAGGCCAATGTGGGATATTACATTACTGGATATGGTGGCACACATAGCATTGATTTTGTTTTGTGGCTATATTGTATATAGGATGTGTTGATTGTTTAAATGTATGTTGTACACGGTTAAGATCATGACTCATTGGTATACTAGGGAGTCTGAATTAAAGTTAATGATGAGGTTATTACAGATTCAAGTAAATAATACTGAATTATACATTAAACAAAATAAATTTCTGGACAATGGGCATGGTCAAACTTCTGGTAATGATGTTAATGATAATGAAGGTGTTAATGCAGAACTATCTAAGGCTGAATTGGAATGGAATACATTACTAAACAATTCAACTCATCTATCTCCATTTGAGTCACTATATGGGTAACTACCATGGCATGGAAAAGCTCCACAAGACACAAATTATCTGTCACACCTTGGTATAGAATGCAAGATCTATGAGTACATCACCCTATTAAAGGAAAGGCTACATGAGCTACACCGATTAGCCTTGATCCAACAAAGAATTCCATTAGACTACAGCTTGCACAATTTCAAACCTGGAGACACCATATACATCAGAAATTTTACCAGAAAGTCAGCACTAGAACCAAAATTGTTTGAACCTCATGAAATGATTCTAGTAACTCCCACAGCAGCAAAAGTTAAAGGCAAGGAAGCACGGTACCACTTCACAAACAAAGTTCTCAAAAGAAAAGCCTCAGGAGAAAGACCCAACCATAGACAAACAGTAGCAGCCAGAAAGCCAAAGTACAATCATACAGCAGCAGCCAGACAACCAAATCATAGACAAAGATCAGTTAGAAACCCAAAGCATACATGAACAGTGTTGTATTGAATTTCTGGACAAGACCGGCCGTTGAACATCTCAGAATGTACCCAGATGCTGTGAGCCAGGGTAAAAGTCAGTTGGAGCCAACCCTATAAATACCCACCAGTCTGGAGCAGAACTTGGGAGGTGGGAGGTTGAGTGGGAGGGTAGGCCTGTACCTGCAACCCAACTTGCCTTACTGAGAGAGCTAGAGAGCAATTATCATCATTGCCAATAGAGCTGAGAGAGAACAGTGATACTGTCATTCAAAAATCATTAATAGCCTTCCCTAATCTTTGGCTTGGCTCTGGCCAAGTCATGCCAGAGTTAGTGTGAGGGTGAAGAACCTCCAGTCTCTACTTGATCTAGCAATCTCCATAGTTTGATCATTAACCTAGACTATTAGCAACAAGGTTCCCAAAACCTCCATCCATACCCTTGTTCCTAACCCCATTTAACTAGACTTAAATATAGTGTTTTGTTTCAAAGTACCTTTCCTGAGTGGTGATTATATCCATAGCCCTTGGGAATGGGAGTCAATCTCGAAGTCAGATCCAACACCATTATCCAATCAGCACACCAATAACCCTTCAAGCATGTAGATATCAGTCAGGATGGGTATCCAGCACAGATGAAGGCTAGATGAGAATCCAGAGACATCAAGAGGACATCAGAACCAGCATGAGGACAACACAAGAGACATTACACAAAGACTACACAATGACCTGAAGTGTGGCAACTGTTGTGAGGAAGATTAGATTAGTTAGTAATTAAGAATTAAGGTGTATCTAGCAGGAAGGAGCTGGAGCTGGGAATTCCAAGATGGAATGAAGGAGCAGGAAGAAGTGACTTGTGCTCTGAGAGGGACTCCATTAGGGGTTAGCACAAACTGTGGTTAGCCCTGGGAGATCTCAGAGTAAAGGACACCCTGTATCCTGATTTCCCTGGGATCCTGTGTGGTGGTGGCATCTAGCAAAGAGGACAAGATCTACAGTGCAGTACCAAGGGAAGAGAAGTTTGGGACCTGGTGGACAGCGTCTCAAGCACACCCTCCCTACTTGGTACCTGAGATCACCTTGGCTCTTGGCATCCAGAGATCATCAGTGGATTATGGTGAGAACCCCAAAGCCACATCAGTCCTTAGCTGTGCTGCTCAAGCCTGGCAGGTTCAGGTCTGGGGCAGTCACCCAGAGACTCCATTACTTCCCTGCCTGCATAGATCTTTAGATTAGAGTAGGAAAATCCTCCCCTTTCCCTGTGGGTTTTGTCATTAGGTTTTAAGATTTTAGAGTAGAAATCCCTTTCCCACCTTTTAGTTGTACATAATTAAAACCAGTTAATCCCTTTTACCTTGCCTGCTTGTTTCTAGACTCTGGCCTAGGGGGAACTTCATGACAGTTAAGACCAACTGCCATTCCTGTTAATCCAGTAAACTCTGGTCTTTCCATCCTGGTCCAGTCTCTCCTAAACCCCAGTGTGTGTGCCCACAATCACTTAGTTTTATTATAACATCACTGGTGTCTCCGTTATCTTTACTTATCATTTCTACACAATACCTATGTGACTTGGAAAACATCACTGGAAGAATCACAACAGCAACAAGACCAACTGTGCAAGATTTAGGTTTGAATGGTACAAGGTTGACACATTCAGACACAAATCAAAGACAAAGTCAGCATATGCCTACATTAGAATGCATGCATCAGAACATTAGCTGATAGAAGGATTCTGAAAGAAGATGGTGAATATGAACCAAGCAGAACATGCTAGGTCATAGGTCCAACACAGACACAGTATAATCACATCTCATGTACATACTGTGAATAGATATAAATAAGTTTGAGTACAAAGTACATTGGCCATATTAAACAAGAGAACTTACGTTCCTTGATAGGTCAAACGGTACTTACACTCTATGAGACATCACATACAAAAACGTGTACATATGTATTATAGTGCTACTCACCCATAATAAATGAATAGTGTTAAAATCATTATCTGGGACAAGCTGGATGCCACCTTGAATGATAGGGCCAGCAGTTGAGAACTTTGGAATGTTCCGGAGTGCCATGAGCCAAGGGCAAAAATTTGTTCGCCCCACCCTATAAATACCCCAAAGAACTACAGTTGGGAGCTCAGATTTGAGCAGGCTCTTTTGGAGCAAGGACTTGAACAGAGGGAGGTGAAGGGTGGAAAGGGTAGGCCTGAACCTGTAACCTGTACCTTACTGAGAGAGCTAGTGATCAATCAACACCATTGATATTAGAGCTGAGAGAGTATACTGATTCATCTATCAACATCAAAATCAATAGCCTTCCCTAATCTCTGGCTTGGCTGTGGCCAAGTTAGGTCAGAGTTAGTGAGAGGGTTTCTACAAGCCTAGCAATCTCCAGATTTGATCAACAATTAGATTAGTAGCCAATCAGCTAGCAATAGGGTTCCCAGATCCTCAATCCTGTTACCTTGTTTTCCTTACCAAATTAATAGATTCAATATAGTGTTTTACCAACAAGTACCTTTCCTGAGTGGTTATTATACCAAAGCCCTTGGGAAAGGGAGATCAATACGCAGTCAGATAACAACGTTTCCAATAGCCAATCAATAGCCCTTATCAACATCTAATCCAACCTTAGGTTGGGACCTAAAGAGGTTAACCATCCATCCAAACTCTCAGGGGTCCCCAACCTGAGCAAACTGTTAGAAGGAAACAACTGACAGGTTTAGTCAATCAAGCCTGTCAGGAAAGAGAGACATACATTACATCAATAGTAATTGTGAGAGGAGTGTGTGTTTTCTCCCTCACCAATTATAGCCAGTTTGGGCCTAAGCATACAATCCCTCCTCCATCCATACTATCTCTGAGATCCACATATTATAATAAGTATAGGCTGTAAAAGTTTAAAAGCAGATTTGTGTAAGCATGTTAGGGAAAGCCTTTGCTGGAAGTCATGGACATTCTGAATGGAATGCAAGGGGTAGGGAGGAGAGTGCTGGACAACTGACAGGCTGCTGAGCTGTGAGGGGTTCAGAGCAGAAGGGCAATCTGCAGTCCCTTTTTGACCTGGGATCTTAGAGAGTGGTGAAGGTTGAAAAGTCAGAAGACATCAATCCTGCAAGTCAACTCTGAGTAGGGAAGTGGCCTGTGATCTGGTGGACAGTTTGCAGACATCTCTCCCTACCTGGTTACTTTGGATCATCAGCAGTGGAGGAGTTGGTTCCTGGTATCCTTAAAACATCCCTGGAACAGTTGTGAGACCCCACATTCAAGTCCTCTTCCTCAGGTCCTAAGCCAAGCTATCAAAACCTGGCAGAAGCCAGGTTGGCTAAGGAACTTACCCCTTTGACTCTAGTCCTGGGTAGTTAGTCATAGCTTCACCTAACCCTTTCCTATCCCCTCATATTAAAATCAAACTGTTTCCCTGTGCGTTTTCTAGTACTTTAAAGTCCTCATTGTGTGTATCTAATATTCTGAAGTTATTCCAGGCTGGGAGGGGCAGGGTGACAGTCAGGCTTAACTGCCATTTCGGTCAATGGTCATTTCCCTTATAATTAAACCGGGTTCCCTGACTTGTGTGGTTGTCCCTTCCTGTCTCCTCTCTACCACACTGAGCCCACAAATAATATTTAACTCCCCTGGTTTTCCCCATAATAATATACAACCAATTATCAAGAAGATCCAGGAGACAGACAGAGATAGAGGATCGATATAGAGACACATATATTCTATCCACAAATCTATTCATTTCCTTTTAACAGTTTTTGGCATAGCCATAAGGGAAAAGAACTAAGAAGAAAAGGGGAATAGGAAACAATGGGTCTGGCAAGAGCTACATTTTTGTCTCAACAATATCCTTGTTTGTATATTCTTTTACACAGGGGATTTTTAGATTGTGGTTTTACATTATTCCTGAATATTTCATCAAATTGCTCACACTCTATGATGCCTACAAGTATCTAGCTTTTACAATGGCTGACTTCCTGTCATATTTACCTGCCAAAGTGGCCATGTTTATAACTGCCATTCCAGGAATATGAGCTCTAAAAAAGACAATACACTTACTTTTTGGCTCAAAGAAAAAAATGAAGACTTATTTGCTGTAATGAAAGAATAATTGAGGCTCATGATAGAAATAAATAACAAAATAAAACAAGGACAAGCCCTAGATGCTAACACCATAATGCAACTAGAGATAATAGAACAAGCTTACAAACCCAAGGCAAAGGAGTACACCAAGACTAAAACCACAAACAGTTCTTCCCAAACTGACTTTGACAAACAGGAATCTACCCAAAATGAAGCAGGAGCAGTTGGCCCTACCACAGTGTCTCTGTTTCCTATCATAGATCAAACCCAATTTAGGTCTGATGGTGAATTAGTAAAAATGAAGACTTATAAGGCAATTATAGCCCAGGATTTAGAGGTTTTGAGGAGGAGATTCCCCAAGTATTTCCTCTCACCTCACAAGTCAGCAAAAGACCTAAAAAGGACCTTTAATTTATTTAATCTATCATATTTGGATGTTGAATCTATTCTTGATGAATTTTATACACCATTTGAAAAAGCTAAATTCTTGGAAGAAACTAGATCAAATCAGGATTTAACTTCTTGGCCTAGGGAATATGATGATATTGACTTAACTGTACCATGTTATGAGGAGGCTATTAAAATGTAGGACAGATTTTCTGAAGACCATAAAAATTCATGCAAAATTTCCAAATGCCTGGAATAAGTTTGAAAAGTTGAGGCAAGCTGAGGACAAACATCCAAGCATTTTTTTGAATAGGTGTTAAAATCATTATCTGGGATAAGATGGATGCCACCTGTCATAATCAGACTCTGGGAGCTGTCTCACCTTGATTGACAGGTGAAGACAGTTGGAGACATCAGAATGTTCCCAGAGGCCATGAGGACAGGAGGAAAGGCAGTTGGGCAGAGAGGGTATAAATACCCTGGAAACCCCCTGACAGGGAGCTTGGACCCCTTGGTCTTTTGGGTACCCTCTTGGCTTTGGCTTTGCCTTGGCTGAGCCTTGCCTTGGACATTTGATCTTGAACATTGATTAACCTGTGGGTCAGACCATGGATCCTCTGATTCTCTCTGAATCCCTAGATATTTAGGCACCTAAACCATCTCTAGATATTTAGGTATCCTGGGGCCTGTTATATTGAATCTCTGGGAGCTTGAAGTTCACTTTTGATTAACAAGTGAATCAGTTGGATAGAATGTTCCCAGAGAGGCATGCAGACTCAGGAGAGAGCAGTTGAGAACCCTGATGGAGGTTTTGGGGTCTTTTACCTGTCCCTGAGGCTGGAGGAGTGTGGATCCTGGTCTTTGGAGATAGAGACTTGCAAACTCAACCATGCAAGCTCCTCCTGTGTTTCCTGTACCGTTATCAACTGGTATAGACCACCTTCTCTGTTTCTACTGCCCCTAGATATTAGGAAGTTCATAATCTTAGTTATCTAGGCTTCCCAGGGCCCAGGAGGGATCCAGGAAGTGGGCAGGAGATGAAGAAGAGGGTGGAAAGGGTGGATATCTCAACTGATAAGGCTTAAGATCTACTGAAGAAGAAGCTGAAGATTTCACAGCAGTTTGCCTACTCTGGTTTAACCCTGGCCAGGCTGTACCAGAGAGAAGCTATCATCTTGATTCCTTCATTTGCCTGCAGTTAGAGATTCATTAGTATCAATTTAAAGTAGGGTCTTCCCTTTACCTCTATCCCACACCATTATCCTTCTTACCAAATATATTTAAAGTTTAAAGTACCTTCCTGAATTGGTTTCCAAAGCTTATTTGGGAAGGTAGTCATGCAGTCAGATTACCAAAGTTACCTCAGCTGAAGAGCCCAATAATTAATATCAATTAACCCTTGGTGGGTCCTGAAGGGATAAAACACTTTGACCTAAAGGATCCTGTCTGGGCAACTGTTATAAAGAAGAAGTGCCATCCTATCATCTCTCTGTACTCCAACTTCATATACATCAAATAGATAGTAGTGACCTCCTTTTAATATAACAGGCCCCAGGGGTGGGGGGGAATCTGGGAAGTGGGTAGGAGAAGAAGAGGGTGGTAAGGGTAGTATTTTCTGAAGGCTGTAGGACTGGCAAACAACTAGCAGTAAGAAGCTGAGAGAAACCATCATCAATATTTGTGTCATCCAAACAGTTTGCTTACTCTGGTTTGGTTGTGGCCAGGCTGAGCCAGAGGAGGTAAAAAGAACAAGCCCAGCATTATTGAACAGTTTACAGTCCTGAGAGATTATTGTCATAGATGTAGTGATAAGGTCTCCTATTCCCCAACCCATTCCTAATCATTCCTTTCCCTTGTATACAACATAGATAAAAGTTATTAAGTACCTTTCTGGAGTAGTTATTCCATCACCACTCTTGGGAGAGAGAAACACAGTCAGATGAATGTTATCCAGGGCTAATAGAGCCCAATACCAATAATCAATCAACCCCAGGTGGGACCTGAAAGGGTTACCCATCCATTGACCTTTAGGGATCCTGCCTGGTTACTATTATAAAGAAGGGCAGTTATTATAACACCCAGCTGGGTGGCAGGACTTAGGTGTCCCTGCACCAGCCATCAGGGGAATGAAACTACAGCTTCCTCAGATTATATACAGATTAATAACAACTATAATAACTAGCCTTAGTAATATTACTAGCAGTACAGAGATTATCCGATTATCCTCTCTCTTTATTTTTATAACAGTTTTGGCATAGCCAGACTAAAGAACCTAGACAAAAAGGGAAAGAGAATTCAAACAACAAAAGGAAAAGTGGTCTAGCTAGAGCAAAATTCATCTTAACCACCATCTCAATGTTCATGTATTCTTTTACCCAAGGAGTAATAAGGTTATGGTTTTATGTAATTCTAGATTACTTTATGAAAATTTTGACAATTTATGACACAAGTACTTGACAATGACAATGGCAGAGTTTATATCCTACTTACCAGAAATAGTAGTGGCACTAGTAACAGTAATCCAAGGATGGATGGCATCAAGAAAACTAACCAACCTAATTTTTGGCAAAGTCAAGAATAACAATGGGGATATGATCACACTGATGAAAGAACAACTCAAACTAATGATTGAAATAAAGAACAAGATCAAACTTGGTCATGTTCTAGATGACCATACCATCATGCAACTAGAGATCATTGAAAGCACATACAAGCCAAAGACAAAACAGACTCCTAAAGCAAATATGGTAGATGATGGTACACAAACTGAATTTGAAATAAATGAAGCTATACAGACAGAGAATGGAGCAGCGGCACCTGCCACCATGTCCTTGTTCCCAATAATTGATCAAACTCAATTTAGAGCAGATGGGGAAGCTGTGAACATGAAAACATACAAAGCATTCACACACAAGATCTAGAAGTCTTAAAGAGGAGGTTCCCCAAGTTCTTCCTGTTCCCTTACAAAGCAGCAAAAGAATTAAAATGCACATTCAGTCTTTTCAACCCTTCATATTCTGATATGGAATTTATACTCGGTGAATTCTTACACCAAGTGAAAAGGCTAGATTCATTGAGGAAACAAGAACCAATAGGGATTTAATGGATTGGCCAAGTGATCATACAGATATAGACTTGAGTTCACCAGCAAATATGAGAGAATTAATCAAATGCAGGACAGACTTACTAGAGGAAGTCAAGATACATGGGAAAAGACCAAATGGGTGGAATAAGTATGAAAGGATGAGGCAAGCTGAGGACGAACACCCAAGTTTGTTCCTAGACAGATTAATAGAAAATTCAAAAAATCTCCTGGGATTCAACAGAGACCAGGCAGATGAAGCTTTACCCCATATAAAGAGGCAGTTTATCAAGGGAACTAGTGTGAAAATTCAAGTATACTTTAGGCAGAGTTGTCCACAATGGGAAGAATTATCATTACAGGAAATAAGGAAACATGCCACATATATATATATATGAATCTAAGCAAAAAGAACAACAGATTAGGCATGAGCTGGACTCAGAGAAAGATAGGACAATTCAGGATTTAAAGAGGGAATTGAAGGAAGCAAAAAGAGAACAAGATCAAGAAGAGTTCAGAAATTATGCTTTGCAAATCACTAAAAATAGGGAATATAGAGAAGTGCTTTGCCAGGGAGAAAGAAGTAGCTTTACTAAGTTTGACACTTGATACCAAAATGGAGGATGAGAGAGAAACAATGTTTCAGGCTCAAACCTCTTGCTCAGAGAGCATCATAACAACAGAAAGAGGGATACATTTCTGCTTAAACCCTGAGGCTAAGAATCTCAAGCCTAGGAACAATGTAGTGAGTCCCTTAGTTTCAAAGCGGCCAGCAAGAGAAAAATTTGAAAAAATGGAGGGCACTTTGAAATTGAGGCTCACAGAGGCAGGCTTCACCACGGACACTAATAACTTAAAAAATACCTCACACACAGGGCTGAGACCTCAAGTCCTGGCAAGAGGGAAGGAAAATAGACCTAGTCCTTTCCCTGGAACCATGGAAGGAGACTTACAAAGCCCTGGGGTGGAGGGAGAAATTGATAGAAATCAAACAGAAATCCAAGAGAAGCCATTTTGTACTCCAGGCATAGAAGCCAAACAGCAAGGGGGAGGGGCAGAATCAGACATCCAGAAGGAAGTGCACATGGAGGCATCCATTTTACAGGAAGTAAATTTATAGCCAGGCTACAGTATATCTCCTAATAGAAAGGCATAAGATTCTGAAACATTTACTGCACAGTAAAAAAAGAAAAAAGAAAAAAAAAAAAGAAAATGATTCCTTATTGAAAGAGAGATTAGATGAATTGCAAAAGTTATCCTTAATACAGCAAAGAGTTCCACTTGATTTTAGCCTACATGATTATCAACCTGGAGATAAAGTCTATATCAGAAATTTCACAAGAAGATCAGTGTTAGAACCAAAATGGTATGGACCACATGAAATAATCTTAGTTACACTTACATCTGTAAAAATCAAGGGAGAAGATTCCTGGTACCACTATTTGCACTTGAAGTCCTCAATGAAGCCAAGACCTCATCCAAATATTCAACCTCAAATGCAAGAAACAGAACCTCATTCAAACACTCAGCTTCAAATGCAAGAAACAGAACCTCATTCAAACATTCAGTCTAAAATGCAAGAAACAGAATCTTATCCAAACATTCAGCCTCAAATGCAACAAACAAGAAACAGAATCTGACACAGAGATAGAGCCTCAAAGCAAAAAATCACACTCAGAAACAAAGCCTCAAACAGAAAGACACCAAAACAAAGACGCAGACACAAATGAAACACAAGACATAGATTACTATCAAGAACAAGACACTCAAATCATTGATTTAGATCACATAAACACCTCATTCATACATGAAGATCAACAGTTAAACCTATCAGAAATCAGCAATGGTGAAGAAGAAGAAACCTGAACATTAGACTAAACATTACATACATTACATCAAAGACAGGTGCAAACACAAAAATCTCATAAAAAGAAATTTTGTGGCAACACAAAATTTAACATAATACTACACAGTCACACATTGGTTCCTGATCCAGGGATTCTTCAATCAAGTCGACAACAGGCAAGATGTGTATCCAGCAAAGGAGAAGAGAGATGAGATCCCGAAGATTCCCAAGTTCCAGAAACATCAGGACATCAGGACCAGCACAAGGACAACAAGAGACATTGCACAACAAGGACTTGAACTGTGACAACACCTATGTGACTCAGACATCATCACCAGAAGAAACACAAGGAGAGAGGATCAGCAAATCAAGATTAGGTTTGAATAGGTGCAAGGTTTTCACATTCAGACACTAATCACAAGGGAATGCATAAACTGTATGCAACAGAATATAAGCTGATTGACAAAGAGATTCTGAAGAAGAAGGTGAGTACAAAACCAAACAGTAAATGTTAGGTCATGAGTCCAACACATAGTCACAAGAAAGTCACATCACATGTACATAATGTAAATATATGTAAATAGTTTGAAAATAAAGTACAGTGACCTAAATAAGCAAGAGAACTAAGAATCCTTGTAAGGTCAAAAATACTCATTTCATAGGAACATCATATGTGTGTAAATAGAATTAGCTCCAGCCCATTAATAGTCAAAATTCTACTCAACCCCGGCGTGCTAATGATGTCACCCTAACCTCCCTTAGTGGGGAGAGGAGACGAGTTACCCACATGTGACAATAAGTAACAAATCAAGAATAAGGGACTGCCCTTTGGGCAGTCCAAATCAATGTAGAAACTGCCATTTGCCCATTTGAATTAGAGGTGGACCACAGGAAGTGATGAAAGACACTATCTCTTTAAGTAAGTTAGTGAACTTCCTGTGGGGGCAGTTGCCATCTCGAACTGGAAGAAGAAGCATCTCCTGAGATCACAGACAGATTATGCTCTATATTGTCATGTGGGTAAGTTAGCCTGACTTCCTTGGCCTAGCTGGGTCAATTCTAAACTCTGCCTATCTGGCTGTTGGGCCTTGTGGCTTACAGCTTCATTATTAAGCTTTATAACCTTCTTCTCTCTCCGTCCAGGCCTTTGACCTGGACTAGCCTCTCTCTTTTTCTCTTTATTCCTACTTTTTACCTACCAGACTGTAAATAAACTCTTCAACCTGATGCTGACTTGGGTCTGATTTAATTACGGAATCAACCTGAATTGTTGATTCCTGGCGGCCACATATTTAATATATATCTATAAATACCTAAATTTTTCCCTCTTACATATGGAAATCTTGTACATATGTAATATATGTTACTAACAAATCATGCATAGTCTACTAACCCATAGGGAAAGAGTAGATGCAGGGAAATTCAATTCTAGCTAGCATAGGGTCAGTATAAAATAGTTATAAAATGTTCAAACAAAATTGTTAATAGGAATGTTAGACAAACATTGTATAGTGTAGTTTAGTTAGGAATGAAACTAATTGACTAACACATTAACTACAGTGTAAGAATTACTGACAAACTAATCTTCCTAATCATAGACTAGGGAATAGAAAAATGTTAGAATTTATTGTGAATTAGGAATGTATTAGAAATTTAAGCAAATTTATTGCAAGAATTGCATTCATTTAAAAGTAAGAAACAACATAGATAATCATTCTTACATGTTCTTATAATGTTTACATGTTATACTTATGTTCAAATGATATGTTCATGGAAATATTATATTCAAACCCTACACTTTCCCAGAAAAATCTATACTAAACCCCTTGTCATTAGCTTTAGGCTAGACAGATAGATAAGGCATTAGGTAAGATAGGATTTATTATTTTGGGAAGGGTAGTTAATGGGATAGAAACACATAGTTAAGAATAGCATAGAGTAGAGATCATCCATGGACAAGATCAGTTGGAAATTTACAGGTTGAAATTTCCAAAAACAAAATGGCATTCATGTCACAATCAGACTCTGGGAGCTGAGAGTCTCACTTTGACTGACAGGTGAAGACAGTTGGAGACATTGGAATGTTCCCAGACGCCATGAGGACAGGAGGAAAGGAAGTTGGGCAGAGAGGGTATAAATACCCTGGCAGCCCCCTGACAGGGAGCTTGGACCCCTTGGCTTTTGGGGACCCTCTTGGCTTTGGCTTTGCCTTGGCTGAGCCTTGCCTAAACTCTTGCCTTGGACATTTGATCTTGAACATTGATTGACCTGTGGGTCAGGCTGTGGATCCTCTGATTCTCTCTGAATCCTTAGATATTTAGGCACCTAAACCATCTCTAGATATTTAGGTATCCTGGGGCCCCAAGGGTGGGGGTGGGGAATTCGGGAAGTGGGTAGGAGAAGAAGAGGGTGGTAAAGGTGGTATTTCCTGAAGGCTGTAGGACTGGCAAACAACTAGCAGTAAGAAGCTGAGAGAAACCATCATCAATATTTGTGTCATCCAAACAGTTTGCTTACTCTGGTTTGGCTGTGGCCAGGCTGAGCCAGAGGAGGTAAAGAACAAGCCCAGCATTATTGAACAGTTTACAGTCCTGAGGGATTATTGTCATAGATTTAGTGATAAGGTCTCCTATTCCCCAACCCATTCCTAATCATTCCTTTCCCTTGTATACAACATAGATAAAAGTTATTAAGTACCTTTTTGGAGTAGTTATTCCATCACCACTCTTGGGAGGGAGAAACACAGTCAGATGAATGTTATCCAGGGCTAATAGAGCCCAATACCAATAATCAATCAACCCCAGGTGGGACCTGAAAGGGTTACCCATCCATTGACCTTTAGGGATCCTGCCTGGTTACTATTATAAAGAAGGGCAGTTATTATAACACCCAGCTGGGTGGCAGGACTTAGGTGTCCCTGCACCAGCCATCAGGGGAATGAAACTACAGCTTCCTCAGATTATATACAGATTAATAACAACTATAATAACTAGCCTTAGTAATATTAGTAGCAGTATAGAGATTATCCTCTCTCTTTATTTTTAAAACACACCTTGACTGATAGGGATGGCAGTTGAGAATTTGGAATGTTCCCAGATGCCGTGATCCAGGGGCAAAAGTCAGTTGGCCCTACCCTATAAATACCCACTATGAACAACAGTTGAGGGTAGGAGAACTCAGAGCTGAGACTTGAGCACATTTCTCTTGGAGCAAGAACTGGAACAGAGGGAGGTGAAGGGTGGAAGAAGAAGAAGAGGGTAGGACTGAACCTGAACCTGTAACCTGTGCTTGACTGAGAGAGAGCTAGTGATCCATCAATATTATTGGTAGTAGAGCTGAGAGAATATATAGATCATCAATCAACATCTACATCAATAGCCTTCCCTATTCTCTGACTTGGCTGTGGCCAGGTCAGGTCAGAGTTAATGAGAGGGTAAAGACCTGAAGCCTCAGTCACCAGTCCTGATCAACAATTAGCTTAGTAGCCAAACAATAGCAATAGGGTTTCCAATCCCCAAATCTATTACCTTGTTATCCTTTCCCCATTAATAGTTAATATAGTGATTTACCAAAAAGTACCTTCCTGAGTGGTTATTCTATGACAGCCCTTGGGAAGGGAGAATCAATATGCAGTCAGATACTAATGTTTCCAAAGCCAATCAATAGCCTATTAACAATCACCCCAACCTCAGGTTGGGCCTAGTTAGGTTAACCACCTATCTAACCTCTCAAGGGTACCAACCTGGGAAACTGTTAGAAGGAAGCAACTGACAAGCTTAACCAACCAAGCCTGTCAGTGAGAAGAGGGATAAATAACATCCATAGCTATTGTGAGAGGAGTGGGTGTTCCTCCCTTACCACTATAACTGACTTAGGCTTTGGACACCTAATCCCTCCTTCATCCATATTATTCCTAAGGTCTACATACCAGCCATCCTCTAATATCTAGAAGGAAGATCTACAGGGAGATAGCATAGTAGTAATAGGAGGAGATACAAAGAAAGAAGAACATAGATATATCTCTTCCTCTTCTTTATTCCTTTTAACAGTTTTTGGTGTAGCCATAAGGCAAAGAACCTAAGAAAGAGAAAGGGGAATAGGAAGTAAGATGGGTTTAGCAAGGGCTACTTTTGTTGTATCTATAATATTATTTATTTATTTGTTTATTCAAGGAATTTTCCGGATTTGGTTTTATATAATCCCTGAATATTTTATAAAACTACTAACAATCTATGATGCTTACAAATACCTAGCTTTCACAATGGCTGACTTCCTGTCATATCTACCTGCCATAATAGCCATATTTGTAACTGCCATTCAAGGGTTATGGGCTCTGAAAAAAACAATCCACCTGATTTTTGGCTCAAAGAAACAAAACAATGAAGATTTACTTGGCATTATGAACGAACAACTGAGGCTAATGATAGAGATTAATAACAAGATTAGACAAGGACAGGCTCTAGATTCAAATACAATAATGCAATTAGAAATTATTGAACGGACATACCAGCCCCAAACCAAAGACAATGCCAAACCCCAAACCACAGATAGTTCTTCCCAAACCAATTTTGATACACAGGAATCTACCCCAACTGAAGTAGGAGCAGTTGCCCCTACCACAGTATCTCTGTTTCCCATAATTGATCAGACACAATTCAGGCCAAATAGTGAACTGGTTAGCATGAAAACCTACAAGGCATTTACAGTCCAAGATTTAGAAGTTTTAAGGAGAAGGTTCCCCAAATATTTCCTCTCCCCCCACAAATCAGCTAAAGAACTAAAAAGAACCTTTAATTTATTTAATCTATCTTATGTGGACATTGAATTTATTCTGGATGAATTTTACACACCATGTGAAAAGGCTAAATTCTTGGAAGAAACACGTACTAACAAAGATTTAGTTTCATGACCTAGGGAACATGAGGGAATTGACTTGACTATACCAGAAAACATGAGGAGACTATCGAAATGTAGTGCTGATTTGTTAGAAGCAGTAAAAATTCATGCAAAATTTCCATGTCTAGAATAAGTTTGAGAAAATGAGACAAGCTGAGGACAAACACCCAAGCATCTTTCTTGGTAGGCTAATGGAGAATTCAGAGAATTTTCTAGGGTTTATTAGGGACCAAATTGAAGAAGCCTTACTTCACATAAGACATCAGATCATTAAGGGGACTAGCAATCCAATACAAGTTTATTTCAAACAAAATTGTCCACAATGGGAGCAATTATCTTTGGAAGAAATAAGAAAGCACGCCACATACATACATGATTCAAGAAACAAAGAGCAGAAAAAAAGATCAGAACTAGACTCAGAGATAGAACAATCCAAGAGCTAAAAAGGCAATTAAAGGAGATAAGAAAGGAAAAAGAAAGAGAAGAATTCAAAAATATGGCATTGCAATCTGCAAGAAATCAACCATATAGACAGATTGATACCTATTCCATCCAAAGGAAGTCATTTAACAAAACCCCAAAATGTTTCCTATGTCATAGGCCTGGACATTTAATCAGGCAATGTAGATTTAGGAAGAAGTTAGATTTTTCCAAAGACAAACCAAATAGCTATCCAAGAAAAACATACACAAATAGCAAGTGTTATATTCAAGCTCTGAGAATTGTTAGTTTCACCTTGACAAGTGAAGATAGTTGGAGACTTGGGAATGTTCCCAGAAGCCTTGAGGACAGGGTAAAGGTGGTTGTCCTGAGAGTATAAATACCTCTAACAGTCATCTGGAAGGGGTCTTTGGTCTTTGGGCTTTTTGATTTGGTCCTCAGCCTTTGACTTTTGATCTTTGGGTCTTGGTCCTTGACCATTGATCTCTGGGTCTCTGACTGTTGGTCATTGGTTCTCTCTGAACCTCCCTAGATCTTTAGGCATCTGAATCATCATAGCAACTTAGATCTCTGGGCCCCGGGTGATAATCGGGAGGAGGGAGGTATAAGAAGAAGTGGGTGGATTTTCTTAAGGGTGGATACTTCCTGAAGGCTGTCAAGGCTGACATATCACAAACTGATAATAAGGAAGCTAAGAGAAACCACAATATCTGTACCAACTGAGCAGATTGCCCTCTCTGGTTTGGCAGTGGCCAAGCTGAACCAGAGGAGTGTGAAAACACTAGCTCCAGCTTTACTGAAACAACAGCCTACAGTCCTGAGGGATTATTGATCATAGATATTAGTGTGACAGAGTCTCCTATTCCCAATCTGTTCCTGATTATTCCTTTCCCTATTTAAGATCAATAGATAAAGTTTCATTAAGTACTTTCCTGAGTGGTCATTATATCATGACCCTTGGGGAGGGAGCAATGCAGTCAGATGAAAATGTGATCCAAGGCTAATTAGAGCCCAATAATAATAATTAATCTGACCCCAGGTGGGACCTGAAAGGGTTACTCATCCACCAGACCATTAAGGGTCCTGCCTGGGCATTGTTATTGAGAATAGGGGAATTATATCATCCAGCAAAGGTGACTGAGTTGGTGTTCCCCAGTCACCAGCTACTTAGGGGAATACAAAGACATGGCTTCCCTAATCAATATCTCCTAGAAGCATAGTAGTATCAGAGTTCTATTTTCATTATAACAGTTTTTGGCATAGCCAGACAAAGAATCTAGACAATTGAAACAAAAGGGAAAGAGGCAATTGAAAGGGTAAAGGGAAAGATGGGATTGGCAAGGGTAGCCTTCATCCTAACCACTATCTTCATGTTTATTTATTCCTTTACCCAAGGAGTAATTAGACTATGATTCTACGTGATCCCTGATTTTTTTTATTAAGATCTTAACAATATATGACACATACAAATACCTTATATTGATAATGGCAGAGTTTATATCTACTTACCAGCTATAGTAGTGACATTGGTAACAATAATACATGGATTCATGGCAGTGAGAAAACTAACACAACTACTCTTTGGGAAAGGCAATAATTATAATGGAGATATGGTCACATTGATGAAGGAATAGCTCAAATTGATGATAGAAATTAACAACAAGATTAAAAAGGGTCAGGCTCTAGATGATCATACAATTCTGCAACTTGAAATTATTGAAAACACCTACAAACCAAAGGCAAAAGAAACCCCTAAGACTAACATGGTAGATTCTGGTACCCAAACCGAATTAGATTTAAATGAGGCTACAGAGACAGAGGATGGAGCAATGGCACCTGCCACCGTATCCTTGTTCCCAATCATTGATCAAACACAGTTTAGAGCAGATAGGGAAGCCGTAAGCATGAAGACCTATAAAGCATTCACAGCACAAGACCTAGAGGTGTTAAAGAGGAGGTTCCCCAAATTCTTCCTGTCCCCCTACAAGGCTTCCAAAGAATTAAAATGCACTTTTAGTCTTTTTAATCTGTCATATGATGACGTTGAATTTATACTAGATGAATTTTTTACCCAAAGTGAAAAAGCCAAATTTGTAGAAGAAACAAGAAGTAACCAGAATTTGACTGACTAGCCTCATGAACATGCAGGAATAGACCTAAGTTCACCAGCAAATATGAGGACACTACTTAAATGTAGAGCAGACCTGCTAGAGGCTGTAAAAATACATGGGAAAATATCTAATGGATGGAACAAATTTGAAAGGATGAGGCAGGCTGAGGATGAGCACCCAAATTTGTTCCTGGATAGGCTGGTGGAAAACTCAGAAAATCTCCTGGGAATCAATAGAGACCAGGCTGTGGAAGCTTTACCCCATATTAAAAGACAATTTATTAAGGGAACTAGTGTACCAATCCAAGTTTACTTCAGGCAGAGTTGTCCACAATGGGAGGAACTATCTTTAGAGGACATAAGGAAACATGCCACTTACATACATGAATCAAAACACAAGGAATAACAGATTAGGCATAAGCTGGACTCAGAAAAAGATAGAACCATACAAGAATTAAAAATACAACTCAAGGAAGCTAAAAAAGACTGAGAAAGAGAAGAATTTCACAATTTTGCTTTGCAAGTAACTAAGGACCATGAAATATAAACCAAAAAACACACTGTAATCAAAAGAGATCAAATAATTCAGTTCCACGGTGTTATCAATGTTCCAGGCCAGGTCGTCTAATTAAAAATTGTAGATTTAAGAAACAGATTGATTTTACTAAGGAGAGAACTAATAATTATAAGAGAACTTATGTTAACAGTAGCAAACCTCAGAGATCGGAGGCTTGTTGCCAACATGATTGCAAATCTAGCTCAAATAAACCATCCCTAGAAGAAATGAAGAAATTTTTGAAGTTGGGGGCCAAACTGAGGAATATGGCATGAAATTTAATCTCAGATACAAACAAATCAAAAAAAGAATCACAATAGAGAAAGCAGACAGCTCAAAAATGAGAATGAGGCTCAAATGATAGGCACTAATGATGGAAATCAGTACACCACACTAGAGAAAAGACGAAAGCCCACTGCTGAATTGCAAATGGAAGATGAATTGAGGCAGTTGCATAGAGAAATTTGTGGGGATAATCTTTCTTTGTGGAAAGCACAGAGTTTTCACAGACTTCAATGGAAGGAGTGAAAAAACTTGACAAAAGCCTAGTTACAAGTAATTTACACTCAAAGCTAGAAAGTCATGGTAACATTGTTGTAGATAGTCAATCAAAAGCTGTGCTGGAGGGCAGCTGGGTAGCTCAGTGGAGTGAGAGTCAGGCCTAGAGACAGGAGGTCCTAGGTTCAAACCCGGCCTCAGCCACTTCCCAGCTGTGTGATCCTGGGCAAGTCACTTGACCCCCATTGCCCACCCTTACCAATCTTCCACCTATGAGATAATACACCGAAGTACAACGGTTAAAAAAAAAAAAAAAAAAAAAAAAAAAAAAAAAAAAAAGCTGTGCTGGACAATGTGAGAAGCCCAGGGTAAAGAATTGATAACAATATCAAGCCCTCAGAGCAGTGCTTTGGCAAAGAGAAAAATGTAACTTTATTAAGGTTGACCCCCTGATTCTAAAACAGAGGACAAGAGAGAAACAAAGTTTCAGACTCAAAACTCTAAGCCAGTAATCTCTATAACAGACAAACCTCAAAAGTCAGAAGCTTGTTGTAAACATGAGTACAATTCAAACACAAACAAACCAACTTTAGAGGAAATGGAGAGCTATTTGAGACTGGGAGTAAGACCCAGAATAGCATGGAGGTTAATCAATAGTACATCTAATTCAAAGAGGAATAGTGCAAATAGAGAAAGCAATGAGTTCAAGAGAGAGAAACAAAATGAGGCTAACATTTTATTGACAGGCAAAGATGATGGAAATCAATATACCACACTAGAAGATAAAAACAGAAAGTTCACTGTTGACGATTTAGCCATGAAAAGAGAATTAAGCCAGTTAAAGAGAGAAATCTATGGGGCAAATCACACTCTTGTGGAAAACATGTTGCCACAGGCTTCCATGGAAGATGTGGAACAGGGAGGCAAGGGTTTGATCAGGGACAAAAGCAAAAATTGTCTAGTATCAAACAGCCAAATCTTTATGTCAGATAGGCAACAAAAGCCTATTCTGAATAAAGAAATAGAGAGGGGAGTACAGAGAGACAAAACAGAAAGCTCAGAAGTATCTCACCTCAAAGAGAAGTGTTTTGCCAGAGAGAATAGTGATATATCATTTCCATTGACCCCAGTTAATGTAAAGGGAAGCCCATTGAAGCTAATTGAAAATTCGGAGAATTTTCTAGGGTTCAATAGAGACCAAATTGCTGAAGCCTTACCTCACATAATATGACAGCTTATTAAGGGGACTAGCCAGTCTCTACTTGATCTAGCAATCTCCATAGTTTGATCATTAACCTAGACTATTAACAATAAGGTTCCCAAATCCTCCATCCTTACCCTTGTTCCTAACCCCATTTAACTAGACTTAAATATAGTGTTTTGTTTCCATGTACCTTTCCTGAGTGGTGATTATATCCATAGCTCTTGGGAAGGGGAGTCAGTCATGCAGTCAGATCCAACACCATTATCTGATCAGTGCACCAATAGCCCTTATCAATAATCATTCCAACCCCAGGTTAAGGAACTAGAGAAGTTAACCACACATACAACTTCTCAGTGGTTCCCTGTCTGGGCAACTGTTAAAAGGGGATAGCTGACAGGCTCAGTTTAGCAAGCCTGTCAGGAGAGGAGAGGCATAGCTTTTTGTCGGCAGCACTTACACAGAGGCCGCAGGTGAGAGTGTGCTCTCTCTCTCCCATCAAATCTAATCCATACCTTCAAGAGCCTCATAACATATCATCCTCCTTTATAACAACATCAGCAATCAGAAAATCTATCCATACAAGACCTCAGTAGTGACAGTGATGAGTAAACACAAAGCCAGAATAACAATAATGAAAAAAAAAAAAACAATCTCTAAAGACTCTTAAAAAGTCAAAAAATTTTTGTGGCAACACAAAAAATTTCACAACATAACACAATGCTACACAATCACACACTGATTCCTGATCCAAGGCAACAAGCTACAAGTAAGTCGACATCCATCAAGATGGGTCTCAGCACAGATGAAGGATAGATGAGATCCCAGAGAACACTAGGACATCAGAACAAGGACATCAAAAGGACACCACAAAGAGACATTGCACAAAGACTACACAACGACATGAACTATGACAACACCTATTTGACTTGGACAACTTCACCAGAAGAGCAAGAGCAACTGTGCAAGATTTAGGTTTGAATAGTACAAGGTTCATACATTCAGACACAAAGGCATAAGTTAGCACATTCACACATTAGAATGCATGCATTAGAACATTAGCTGATGGACAAGAAGGATTCTAAAGAGAATGGTGAGTATAGACCAAACAGAACATGTCCAACACATAGACATATTTAAACTACTTCGCATGTACATGGGGTAAATAATGTATATAGTTATGATTACAGAGTCCCTTGGCCATGTAAAACAAGAGAACCTGTGTTCCTTGATAAGTAAAACAGTACATAACTTACTCTTAATTAAAGCATCACATACAAAACCTTGTACATATGTATTATACTTGATACTAACTCATAATAAATGCATAGCTACTAACCATTAGGGAAAGCATAGCTAGGGAAAATTTATATTTAGCTAGCATTGGGACAGTTGTCATATTTTTTATAACACAGCGTATTATAGTTATGATTGTTTAAATAGTTGTCCATAAGGAAATGTCAGACAGACATTGCATAGTGTAGGTTAGCTAGAGATGTTACTAATAGACTAATACACTAATGTAGGTTAAGAATTTACTCACAAGCTTGTAGAAATAATCAACAACTTTAGCAAAGTTGCAGGATACAAAATAAATGCACATAAATCATCAGCATTTCTATACATTTCCAACACACTAGAGCAGCAAGAAGTAGAAAGAGAAACACCATTCAAAATCACCCTAGACAATATAAAATACCTAGGAATATACCTACCAAAACAAACACAGCAATTATATGAAAACAACTACAAAACACTTTCCAAACAAATAAAACTGGATCTAAACAATTGGAAAGCCATTGATTGCTCATGGGTAGGACGAGCTAACATAATAAAAATGACAATTCTACCCAAATTAATTTACCTATTTAGTGCCATACCTATCAAGCTACCAAAAAACTTCTTTACTGAATTAGAAAAAACTATAACAAATTTCATTTGGAATAACAAAAGATCAAGAATATCAAGGGAAATAATGAAAAAAAATGTGAAGG
>NC_058130.1:151948964-152026122 GCF_016433145.1 Gracilinanus agilis
CCTGCCCTTTGATCCAGCCATACCATTGCTGGGTTTGTACCCCAAAGAGATCATAGATAAACAGACTTGTACGAAAATATTCATAGCTGCGCTTTTTGTGGTGGCAACAAATTGGAAAAGGAGGGTATGTCCTTCAATTGGGGAATGGCTGAACAAACTGTGGTATATGCGGGTGATGGAATACTATTGTGCTAAAAGGAATAACAAACTGGAGAAGTTCCAGGCGAACTGGAGAGCCCTCTGGGAACTGATGCAGAGCGAAAGGAGCAGAGCCAGAAGAACTCTATACACAGAGACTGACATTCTGTGGTAAAATCGAATGTAATGGACCTCTGAACCAGCAGCAATGCAATGACCCAGGACAATTCTGAGGGATTTATGGTAAAGATGCTGCCCACATTCAGAGGAGGGACTGCAGGAGAGGAAACATATAGGAAAAACAACTGCTTGAATGCATGGGTTGGGGTGGACATGATTGGGGATGTGGACTCAAAACAACCACACCAATGCAACTACCAACAATTTGGAAATTGGTCTTGATCAAGGACACATGACAAAACTAGTGGAAATGCGCATGGGTAGGGGGGGCGCGGGGGGGGGGTTGAAGGGGAAAGGAGGAGCATGAATCATGTAACCATGTTAAAAATGAATATTAATAAATGTAAAAAAAAAAAGAATTTACTCACACACTAATATTTCCTAATAATAGACTAGGGATTAGTAGTTTGAATTGTTAGATGTGTTTGTTATATGTTATAATGTTTACTTAAAGTTCAGTATCAGAAGTTCATAGATAGTTTGTTGCAGAAATGCATTTACCTTAAAATAAGTAAGGAAAAGTTGCAAAGATAGATCCTGTTATTTTGCTACAGTTTACTTGATTGTTATATATTCATGTTCAATTTGTTCAACACTCGTATTCAGACCCCAACCTTTCCCAGTTAAAATTTTTCCCATCCTTTGTCCTTAGCATAGGTAAGCATAGACAGCTTTAGGACATAGCATACATAGGAATTTATTATTTTGGGATTATAGATAGAGGGATAGGAATACATAAGTTAGCTTAGCATAGTGTAAGGATTCAACAGCAAACACAACAAGCAAATTTGCAGGTTGAAATTTTCGAAAACCAAAATGGTATTTATGTAATAAGGAACTTCTGGGACAAGACAGAGGACATCTTGAGTGACAGGAATGTCAGTTGAAGACTTTGGAATATGCCCAGCGTGGCATGAGCCAGGGCCAGAAGACAGTTGGAACCATCCTATAAATACCCAGGGACACAGCAAACTGGGTCTCATTTTTGAGAATTCTTGGGAGGAGGGTGTATTGGAGGGAGGGTAGGTCCTCGACCTGCAATCCAGCATCCATATCTGGTTGCCATAGGAAATCAATTACCTGCTAATTAATAGATCTGAGAGAGACATCACCACAACCAACAAGAAGAATATCATTAACCTTCCCTGTCCTTTGGCTTATGCCACGGCTGGGCTAAGCCAGGGATTGAGAGAGGGAGAAGAAAGCTCCAGTCTATTACCAAGTCTATCATCCATTTGATGCAGTTCACCTTTGTTTATTTAGATTTAGCTTAATGTTCCCAAACCCTTTATCCTATTTCCTTGTTCCTGACCCTTATAGATAGCAAATAAACCCAGTTACAGTTCAATCAAAGAAGATTGGTGTTTCTTTCCTAATTGGTGAATCATCTATAGTTGATTAGGGAAGGGATTTATAAACTGCAGTCAGAATAGCGTTTATGCAGCGAGCATATCTATACTAGTCCAAACTAACTGTTGTGAGGAAGATTAGTTAGTAATTAATTAAGTATTAAGAATGGACCTAGCAGGAAGGACTGGAGCATTCCAAGATGGAATGAAGGAGCAGGAAGTTGCTTGTGCTCTGAGAGAGACTCCATTAGTGGAGGGCACAAACTGTTGCTAGCCCTGGGAGATCTCAGACCTATATCCTGATTCCCTGGGATCCTGAGTGGTGGTGGTTTCTAACAAGTGGACAAGACCTACAGAGCAGCACCAGGTGGAGGAGGAGTTTGGGATCTGGTGGATAGCATCTCAAGCACACTCTCTCTACTTGGATACCTTGGACCATCTTGGCTTCTGGCATTCTGGTCATTTGTGGATAACCGTGAGAACCCTCAAAGCCACCATTGGCCCTTTAGCTGTGCTGGTCAAACCTGGCTGGAACCAGGTTTGAAGCTGCCTTCCAGTGACTCCATTACTGCTCCTTTATGCCCAGCCTAGCTTAGGTCAATTAGTATTAGAGAAGTTAAGTCCTCCCCTTGCCCTGTGGTTTTGCCCTTTTAGGTTTTAGTGTAGAATTCCTTATCCCACCTTTATTTTAGTTGAACATAATTAAAACTGTTAAAACCTTTAGCTTGCCTGCTGGTTTCAAAGACTCTGGCCTAGTGGTGAGCTGGCTGACAGTTGGCCAACAGCTATTCTTGTCAGTTAGGAGCAGCTCAGCTGTGCACTCTGGACTCCCTATCCTGGTCCTGTCTCTCCTACAACCCAGTGTATGTACCCACAACCATTTAGATTATATTGTAACATCCCTGGTGCCTCCATCTTTTTAACAGTTTGTCACTTCCAGATGGGTGGGTGAGAGAGACAGACAGGAAGTGTACTCTTGGGCTGTTAGAAACACACAGGAAGTCAGGAGGCATTGGGCATTCCGAGAGGGAACTCAGCCATTGGGTGTGAGCTGAAAGTTCTCAACCAGTGGTGAGCTGCTCAGAGCTTCTCAGCCCCCACCCCAGGTAATTCATAAAATCTTTGTGGGTAGGCAGAATACTATTAGACCTGGAGTAGCCCCAGAGAAAGGGATTTGAATAATTTTTTTTTTTGTATTTTGTTCTCTGTTGTTTGTACTCCATTGTAATTGTACTTGTGGTTGTTGTTCTTACTTGTTATTAGTCAGGAATTGTGGCTAATAATACAACTGATTTTGTGTACGGCTGGTCAGTTTGGGCAATGATGGGTACGATGTTATTTGAAGACTGGATTGATTATGTTCTTTTGACACTGTGGAAAGGTGTGTGGGTTCTCCCTTACCTGTGGTTCAAAATCATACCCAGGTATTTTAGGGGGATGTTGAAATAGCACAACCAATTTTAACCATTAACATCCTGGATCCTTACTGGTTATTTTGTGTATAAGTTAAGGTGGATGTTCTTTCATATTATGTATTGTTTTTTACATAATTTTGTTTGAGAGATTCTGAAACTAAGCAGATGGTAAGATTATTACAGATAAAACTAAATAATTTGGAGTTGCATATACAAAATGGTAGTGTTTCTGGTCAACCTCTTGGTCCTCCCAATACTGGCAACATGGCTGAATTTTCAAACATAGGTATTTCTGACAAAAATGTTATATCTAAGGCTGAGTTGGAACAGCAGGCTGAAAGTAAGGGTGAAAAACCTATTAACCTTTTTCCCCTTTGCAATCTTCCGATTGTACGTGACGATGGCATATTCCATGTAAGGCAACATATGAGGTTTAGATCTGAAGATGTAGAAAATTTGAAGAGAAAGATCCTAAATTTCCATGATGATTCTGGGAAATTTGTTAAGATCTTTAAGGCATTTATAAAACAACATGACCCAGACTTTGAGGATTGTTGGTATGTGTTGGGTGAGATCTTGTCACACCACGATAGGGCTAAGTTTGTTGAAGAAACCAGGAATACAGAGGGAATGACACCATGGCCAGTAGCCTGGGAAGAACTGGACCTCAATTCAGTTCCCATATACCGAATGCTAAAGCAAAATGAAAGTTCCTTATAAAAATCATGGAAAAACATGCAAAGCATCCAAATTCATGGTCCAAGTTTGAGAAAATCAGGCAGACAGCACTAGAGACCCCAGCTACATTTCTGGACAGGATTATAGAAGCAGCTGAAATGTATTTACATATGAACATACTAGAGGATACCACCGTGGACCATGTGAAAAGAATTTTTGTTAGGAATTCTGTTCCCCAGGTAAAGAAGTTCTTTACAGATAATTATCCTGATTGGGAACTTTTGAACCTGGATGAGTTAAAACAAAAAGCCACATATGTGCTTGCACAGGAGAAAGACAGGGGAAGTGATGAAAAGGATACCATAATTGAAAGCCTTAGGAAGCAGTTAAGAGAGGCAAATTCTAGAGCCACTGAGAAGGAGATAAATGAAATTAAGGCAGTGGCAGCATTAAGGGCAGCAGAAAAGAAGAGGAATAATAACATCCTTGGTGCTTCCATCTTTTTAACATAACCCTTTACCATCAAAATCCAACTCCAAGTCAGGGATAGAGGAGTTGCTAAACACCTATACAACTCCCATTAAGTTTCTGATTTGGGTGCTGTTGTAGAGGCAAAGGCTTGGCTAAGCTGATCTTCATAGGCTTGGGGTCACTGACACATTGGGTAACCACCTGGCAAACACTTCACCCACTAGCCTAGATTCTTCCAGTGCCTGTGATTCTATTGCCTACTCGGCAGACTCAGTCAACAGAGTCTGTCAGGCCAAGTGAGGCTTAGCAGCCTTCTTATTACCAACCTGCCTCCAATTCCCTCACAATATGATCTCTTTTCAACCTCGAATCCATCTTTTATAGTTATTTTAAAAAAAATCTATAGTGGTTAGTCAATTCCCTGTGTAAATTCCTGGGGCTTTAAAGATAATTCTCTCATCTGGACTGCATTTCTTTGTATCGTTAGAATTGTATTATTGAGACCATCCCATCTCTCCTAGCCTGATTTCCTGTAGACAGCTATCTATGCCATGAACTCCTTTCTGTTTTTTTCTCTATACAATTGAAATCTACTCTCCCCCATCATTGGGTACACGTCAAACTTTGTGAAGGATAAAATTACCATTCATTTAAACCATGAAATGTTCACTCATTCAGACTCTGGCAGAGAAGGAGCTCTAACAGATATCTAGATCATTTACTGTCAAGGCCTTCTTCCATTTTTAAAATGAACACTTCTTTTGCTCTAATAACCTAAAAAGGCATTCCCAGAGTTTTCTCTACTTTCTCATCTAGGAGACTGGCCAGCTTGTACTTAGAGAATGAGTATTATTTAGTTAGTTCTGACCAAAAGACAGATAAGGGGCTATGAAGATCACTGCCGAATTCTTGACATTTGTATTTTTTGGAAGCAAGACTTTCATTTCTTAAGTTTTTTCAGTTCACAAAGTTTTTCTCATAGGGTAAAGGACTTTAAGGGCAGAGTGGAAAGGGATCGTGCTAGAATAGACTAGGTTGGGTTTGGAGTATGCTGGATAGAGATGGGAGTGCAGAGAAATTTTTTTTCTACTGATAATGACCAACTTCATTTTGGGAGATAGGAAGGGGCAATTTACTAGAGAGGGACAAGGGAAGTATCAGTTTATCAACATATTTGGATGCTATCCAAACAGGGAATGAGAAGTTTGATTCCTTTCAATTCAGCAAGTATTAGTTAAGTACCTACTCTATGCTAGCTATTGGGGATACAAAGACAAAAAGGAAACAGCCTTTGGTCTCAAGAGTCATATTCTATTAAGATAGCAAGGGGTGGAAACCACAGATATACTGATAAGTAGACATCAAGTGTATACAAAATCGTACCTGTTTGTATTTTCACTAAAAACTGAGGGAATAAGAAAAACATGATCCTAGAATATAACTAAGGTTCCAAGAGGCAATGCACTCCAAGTGTGAGGATAGCCTGTACAAAGTCATGGAAGCATGATACAAAATGCTGTGTATGGGAAATAGTGAGTAGGCCAGTTTGGTGAGCACATAAGTGTGTACATATGGAATTATATGTAAACTACCTGTTAGAAGACAGTCTAAGCCCATATTATATACAGAAAGAGTTTATATTTTACCCTAGAGGCAATAGGAAATCACTGAAGCAGCTTGAGCAGGGATATGACATGGTAAGATCTGTGCTTTAGAAATTGGCACTATTGTGGAGCATGGATTGGAAAGGGTAGAAACTGGATTCAGAGATATTGATCAGAAGGCTTTTACAATAATCCAGATGAGAGGAAATGATGTCCAGAACTAGGACAATGACTGTATGTGTAGAGAGAAGGGGTTTGGAGGACAAAGATATTGTGGAGGTAGAATTGAGAAGACTTATCAGTCGACTGGATTTGGGTAATGGTGATGAGGAGAGAGAAGAGTTGATGATGACCTTAAAGTCAAAAGCCTGGGTAACTGCAAGAACGGTTGTAAGATAAAAGAGATGACTAAGAGAGGGTAGTATGTGACGAAGGCCACTCTATTCTGTCCCACTTTCATCAGAGTCCTTGAGAAGTATTGGCGCCAGGCCTAGAAGGGTCTCATCATGAGGGAGGCCTCCAGGCCTTAAGCAGTCCCTGAAAACCATCATCTCTTTCTGTCCAATCCAGTGAGTAGCCAGGATAGTGACCGAGACTGGGCAGTGGTATCAGCAACAGTGTATTGTGCCTTCATCTTTCCTCATCAGTAATGGCTGTCAGTGATGGTGGAGGGATGAGGTACTGATTTCTCAGATCAGGCAAAGAAGGCAGCAGAACATAATGAATAGATGGGTGTCCTTGCTGTTAGGAAGATCTTGATTCTAGTCTTTCCTCTGACATACACTAGCTGTGTGACCATGGGAAAGCCATTTAACTTCCCCATGCTTTAGCCAATTCTTCAAAACCATGAGTCATAGTTCATTTGTCCAGTGAGAGTCTTTTTGTACCATGGAGTTCCCTATACCAGTGCAAAATCACAGGTCAAGACAAAAAAAATTTTGGCAGAGAAAGTACCTGGTGACACTGTTGACTGGGAGCCATTTCTACAAATGACAAGAAGGAGGACCATGGGTCAAGGAGACTTCCAATTCCAGTCTCTTAGAGAAGCCAGAGCTAGGACCATTCCTCTGCCCACTCACTTTCCTGGGCTCTGAAATGGGGGAAGCTGGAGAATATAGAGGAGCACTGGTCTTGCCTTCATTGTAGCTCCTTTCTCCTCAATAGTCAGCAGGGGCTTTAGATACAAGAAATCTTGTTAACCAACTAATGGCCTTTGAATTGGCTCATAGAAAAACCAGTACTCTGGTCAACTGTTTCTGTCTTCCCCGCCTCAGCCAGGTATGGCTGCAGACAATTGTCACTTCTGTGGGTGGGGTGATGGGAGAATGAGGTGGACTTTTTTAGTTGAATGTTTGTACTCAAGAGTGTTAAAATCAGGACTCCTAAAGGAGGCCAATGAAGAATCATGATAGTTCAATTTGGGGGCTTGCAAGGCTCTAGCAAAACACCTTGAGAAGGAAAGGGCTATAGTCAGGAAGTTGTTTAGTAGTGATAAGATTATACTTGAGTAAATCAGTTTGGATAACCTGAAAAATGTGCAGAAGTCCACAACAAGACTGCTGAAAAAGTCTGAGAGGACTACTAACATTTCTACTTTCTTTCATTATCAAATTCCTGATGAGGCAATATGGATAATGGAAAGAGCACTGGATTTGAAACCAGAAGACCAGGGTTTTAAACTTAGTGGTGTCACTCCCTCTGCAATCTTGGACAAGTTGTTTAAGCTCTCAGAGCCTCAATTTTCTCATTTCCTAAAATGAAGGTAGCACATTTGATGCACTGGATAAAATGTTGGACTTGGAGCCAGGAAGACCTGAATTTGAATTCTGCTTCAGATACTTACTTCTAGCTGTGTGACCCTGGACAAATCACTTAATTTCTTTCAGCTTCAATTTTCTCATCTCTAAATTGGGGTTAGTACTGGCACCTACGTCACTAGGTTGGTGTGAGGTTCAAATGAGATAAAATATGTAAAACCTTACACAGTTTTCAAGAACTATGTGATTAACTATTGTTACAAAAGAAAAATGTAGATTAAATGACCTCTAAAATTCATTTATGGTTTGGATAAATTATCGTGTGCTCCTAGTAAGAAGCTCCCTCCACCAAAATGCTTTTGTAGGCATCTTCTTCTCAGCAACTATTAAGGAGTTCCTGTGGCATTGAAAGGTTAAGGGCCTTGCTCAGAGTCCAATAGCTTATGTTCATCAAAGATAGGATTGGAACTAGGGGTGTTCTAGAACTCAAGCCTATTGGTTAGAAAAAACCCAAATTGTTAAATTTTCTGTTTGAGCATTTACATGTTGGAAATGGGCAAGAGCTACAAATCAGGGCTTGATTTCTTGTTTGGTTAATTGTTTAGACTTAAGAAAGTGATGGAGAAAATATTAAAGAAGACAACTTAAAAGTATATCCAGCATTTTCAGGTAATCAGGAGTTAAAGATATCCCTTATTTGAACTCACGTCTTTTTGGTTTGGAAGGTAGTGCTCTATCCATATTTCATCTTTCAATGTTCTTCTTAGGTCTTAAAAATGCTATGATTTTTTACTTTCCTGCTCAGCTCATAACCCTAAGATCCTTAGAAAGTTTCCGGTAGTAATTATTTTTTCCTGGGACTGTTCATTTATCATTCAAACCATTTAATAAGTCTATAGTTTTATAATTCCAAGCTCCAAGTTTGGCATTGGCAATATAATGTAGCAGGCAATTAATATATGCTTATTGAATTGAAAAACAACACAGTCATTGCCCTTGATGTGTTTACCAACCAATAAGGGAGATGAAACACATTAAAAAAATGAATAAACAAAAAGCTATCATCAGAGATGAAACAGGATCAAGTCCAGATAGAGTTTTTTAGAATCTAAGAGGGATCACGTTCAGCTTGAGAGACAAGGGGAGGTTTCAGAGAGAAGAGGGCTACCTGAGCTGGGCCTTGAAGGTAAAGGATTTTTGAGAACTGGCCGAAGGGCAGCTGGGTGTCTCAGTGGATGGAGAACCAGGCCTAGAGACGGGAGGTCCTAGGTCCAAATCTGGCCTCAGACACTTCCCAGCTGTGTGACCCTGGGCAAGTCACTTGACCCCCATTGCCTAGCCCTTACCCCTCTTCTGCCTTGGAGCCAATACACAGTATTGACTCTAAGACGGAAGTTAAGGGTTTAAAAAAAAAAAAAAACAACAAAAAAAAAGAAACGATCTCAGATGCTTCCTAATTGTGTGACTCTTGAGCAAGTCACTCAACCCCTATTGCCTAGCCTTTATTGCTCTTCTGCCTGAGAACCAATACTTAATTTTGTTCTAAGGCAAAAGGTAAGGTAAAAAAAAATTAAATAAAAAGAAAAAAAAACTGACCAGAAAGAAGAAAGTTCCACTTATTTAGGTGAGTTTATAATCACCAGAAAGCATATTTGTAAAGAACTCATTGATTGACATGGGAGGCATACTACTTAAACAACTCAATTTGACACTAGCACAGAGATTCACATCAGTTGTGAATTTGTGAGTGCGAGAGTCACCTCGACATCTCCCTTGCCCTGAGTGGGTGCTGCACAGGCAGAAGGCTGCCCATGGAGAGGAAGAGCATTTCCTCTCAGTTTCAAGGCTCATGCTCCCAATGACACACTTTTGAAGTCAGTCATGTTGAACATATTAAGCCAATATCCTCCTTTCTTAGACATGAGAAATAAACATGGCCTATTCTCCCCTTGCCATCACACACCAGCTTTACACTGTTAGGGGGAAATGCTCCAGGTGACAGAGTGCAATCAATCTTTAGGAACTGCAAAATCCACCCTGATGTCTGGCTAGGGGGCTAGTTAAAAGAAATCTTCTAGAGTGTGTCTCTCCTTTGCCAAATCAGGTCAAAAATCATTCACAGTTCCCATAATTAACAATGATTAGCATAATCCCAAGGCTTCAGCGAAGGAGTTTACCCTAAGTGGCATTTAGCCCTGGGGAGCTAGGGTAGCAACCAAAGAAGAAAATGCAAGTCAAGGCTCTGTTCAGAGCTACTCAGCAGGCATTTCTTTTACTTACTTAGTGGTATTTTAATCCCCCTTAGGCTCTCAGCCTGGGATAAGCAAGCAGTGGGAATGTAGGTAAACTTATAGAAAATCAGAGGATCTAAATCATTTGGGGCAATTCCCAGGTAATTTTCGCCTTGGTCTCATAGTCCTTAGCTCAACTTGGACACCAGTCATTCTCTGTGAGCTGAGATATTAGCAAGTATCTTCACAAAAATCTTTAGGTCTTGGAGGAACTTCATGTTTATTGTAGCAATAGTTATCAACCAGCAGACTATCTCAGGGCACAAACCCCTAATTATTAACAGTATGGTGGGTAGAGTGGGGTTGAGATTGACCAGAAATGTTCTTGTAGCATTTAGGACCATTTTCACAAATGCTCAATAATTCAGAGGTTTTCAATCTCTCCCATTACTTTCTTTCCCATACTTTATGGTCCAGCTACATTGTCCTTCTTTTCTGTTCCTTACATATGGCGCTTCTCCCATCTCTGTGTCATCTCCCTTGCCTGCTTTTCTCCTCTCTACTATTTTCCCTTTGAGACACAATTGAAGGATCTTCTGCATGAAGCCTTTCTTGAACCCAACCATTATTTGTTTTTTACTTCATCTCTGCAGTTATTCTATATATTCTTACTCATGTACTGGTATCCTTTAGGGGCAAGGTACCCCCACTATTTGGAGAATCTGAGTAAAAATTTTTAACCCTCCTTTCTTGCCAGAGAAGTCTGATTTTTTTCTTTCTCTTTGATGGGATGTTTACAATATATTATTTGAAATTTTGGATTAGGTATTTGGCCATAGGCAACATTTAGGTCAATATTAAGGTATTGCTACATTTCTAGACTTTGTACTTCAGTCTTCTGGCTTTCATGTTTGTTCCCCAAACTTTAACTTTTTACTTATTTTAGCTTGTGTATGTTTATGCTACTAAAAGATAAAATATGTGGGTAGTATGTAATACTACCCACATATTTCATGCATTTCTGAATTTCTAAACCTTTTCTGTGTCATCTGCTGACCCTTGTGTGTCATTTGTGGCTCCCCTAAAGTTTCCCCTGAAATTCTCATTTAATTTTTTTTTCTGACCTGCAATATATCCAAACTACAGGGGGCAGCTGGGTAGCTCAGTGGATTGAGAGTCAGGCCTAGAGATGGGAGGTCCTAGGTTCAAATCTGGCCTCAGACACTTCCCAGCCATGTGACCCTGGGCAAGTCACTTGACCCCCATTGCCTACCTTTACCACTCTTCTGCCTTGGAGCCAATACACAGTAGTGACTCCAAGTCGGAAGGTAAGGGTTTAAAAAAAAAAAAAATATATATATATATATATATATATATATATATCCAAACTACAGTGATGGAAGTCATATAGGTTTTCTTTCTCCCCTCCTGCAACCCCCAACAATATAATGTCACTGACATTAGAGATTACTTCATTAACTGGATTCCCAAGTGCCTGGCACATAGTAGCTGCTTAGTGAGTAAATTTGGTATAATAAACTTGATAGGTTTATTGGGTCTTTTATCTGGTTTCTATCTTAATAATTGAATAAGAACTTGAACAATTTATATCCTAACAATAATATTGTATAGACAAACAACTTTGAAAAACTAGGAACTCTGATAAACACAATGCCCAACCACAGTTGCAGAGGACTCATGATGAAACATGCTCCCATCTCCAGATAGAGACCTGATAGACTTAAGAGTGCAGACTTATGCAATGTTTTTTAGACATGGTTAATTCTGGAATTTCGGTTGCTTGACCATACAGTTCATTCATAATTTGTTTTGCTTGACTTTACAGTTTATAATGGGTAGCAAGGTGGCATAATGTAGGACCTGAAATCAGAAAGGTGCATCTTTCCTGAGTTCAACTCTGGATTCAGACACTTGCTAAATGACCCTGGGCAAGTCCCTTAACCCTGCTGACTTCAGTTTCCTCATCTGTACAAAGACCTGGAGAAAGAAATGGCAAGCCATTTCAATATGTCTACCAAGAAAACCCCAAGTGGGGGTCACAAAAAGTCAGACATGACTGAAAGCAACTGAATAATGACAGTTTATAGTGAGTTTTGTTTTGTTTTCTCAATAGGTGGGTGCAGAGTGTGAGAGGGAGAGAATCCAGAAGTGAAAATTAAATCTAAAAAAAAAACCACCTTATTCAGTGACCTAGTAGAGGGCACCCACTGTAGTGAATAGTTAGGTCCTGTCACCTCCTTCCCACTCTACTATAATATCTCCTTGGTCTCTCTACTCCAATACAGAAGGTCCTCACAGACCTTCTTCATTGATTTGAGGGCTACTCTATTTCCTACTCTATCAAACAATCTAGCTACCTGCCCTAATCTATTGGTCTACAATTACTTCTAGACTGATAAACAGTTTATCAGGATGAGATAGCAAGTACAGTGATAAGTTCACCCTTGTAGGGCAGAGGCCCAGGTAGAGTTACTGGTCTTGTCAACTCACACACACACACACACACACACAGATTCAGGATGTCACAGAAATGCCAAAGTTCACAGGATCAGAGAAGGTGGATAACCAGAGTCAGGGATGGAAATGCTCTTAGAAATCTTATGTTGACAGGTAACACAGGAACCTCCAGGTTTTAGTCAGGAAAGTCAGTTATCTCCTTCTGGCATAGACAAGATGGTCAACAGGAAGTAAGTCTCTGCTCTCCTTGGTGCCCAGTAATCCATGGACCCCCAGAGCCTTCAGGTTCTATCTCTTATCCCTTCTCCAAATTCTGGAATCCTTCTTTCAGTTCTGCGTATGTGGCCAAACCTTCCTGCAAACCTTTTCTTTTTCTTATGCTCAGGTTTGCTTTCCTTCATTTCCCCTTTTCACTTTGTAGGTAGTTTTTATCCACTTGCATACAGAAATGCTATTTACCCTAACAAACATGAGCTCCTTGAGAACAGAGACTATACTGATTTTTTTGTGCCTGGAATATAGGAAGTTCCTAAATTCTTGTGGATAAATTCATCGGGGTAGAGCAAAGGTTGGCAGACTTTTCTGTAGAGGACTGGATAGCAAATATTTTAGGCTTTACGGGCCAACAGGCAAAGTTGAGGATATGATGTAGGCACTTATATGATGTGAGAAAACAAATTTCCACGAATATTTTATTGATGAAATTAAAAAAATATAATAATAATAGATGAAAATTTTGTGATAGAGGTCTCCTTATGAGAATGGAATTCTTTTTAGGAGGGAATAAATAATTGGGGTTCAAAGTTAATATTCTCTTATCAAAATTTGCAAATGTTCATCCTTTGATGTTTATCTATATTAATGTTTTATATATTTCATCTTTAGAAGTATCTTTTCATAGAGATAGGTATTACCCAATATGGTTAGCAATCCATAAATATATAATTTTAATTAATCATATTCATCACTTACATAGCATTTAAAGAATTCTATTAGAATCTTCTCTTGACATTTGCCTTTTAGCATGCAAGTCGTTACATTGTAGATTAATCACTTGCTGTTGGAAGTTTGGGTGGAAGGTCCTCAATTGCACAGTTAAATAGATTTTGATGTGTGGAAATGTCCTTTGCACTTTCATTGAGGTCTGAAGAACACTGCTGAAACTGTAGCTAGAACTCAACAAATACATCCCCTGTAAATCTGTGTGGGAATGGAAATCTCAATTCTTCTATTTACTTACACCAGAACAAGAAGTTTCTAAAGCAACTCAACATTACTCATAATTCAGATAATGTTATTGAATTGACTTTATCTCAGTATAAGTTTTGCATATTAGTGCTGTTTTGCCTTATAATTTTAGACTGAATTAATTAAGAAACATTATTATGTCTAAGGCAAAGGTTGATTTCTAAAGCCATTTAGTGTTCAATAATAATGGTTGAAAATGAATCTTTTTATTTAGAAAAAAATTCACACTTTGCCCTTAGCTCAAAAAATTCTAATAAAACTTCTCTTTCTCTTCTTTTGTTTTGACAAGATGAGTATGCACTGGAAATTATAAATAATAGTGGAGGCATGGAGATATGTATGACCCTCAAAAACTTGTTGAGTTATAACCACATTATGGTAATTTATTGTACACTGAACAGAAATATGAAGTGATGAGAATGCACATACAGACTCTGTCACAAGCCTGGGACCAAAATATCTTTAGTCGCAGCATTCAGGTTTTATGGGCATCAATAAAGGATGCATAATTTTTTGTGGAAGTACTTGAGGTTTCGACATTGCTACTGGGCCCAGACATGGATTTCTTTCTCTTTTACCAATTTCCTTATATCTGTTGCTATCTTCAATAAATTAAACTAGAAATCAGAGTTGGTAGATTTATAATTGGTTTTCATTAAAAATATCAAATAGATGTCTTATTTAGAGACTGGTAAATATTGGGTTTTCAATTCAATTTAGTGTATATTTATTAGGCACGTACTGTGTGCCAATCATCATGCTCATTCTTTTTCTTTGGCATTTTATGTTTGTAGAAAGAGAAATGATTGACTTCTTTATTTTCCTTTATATATTTGCAGAGCACATTCCCCTAAATAATTCCAAATGGTTTCTAAACAAGGAATGAGGTCAGAAGTATCTACTACACACTATATCCTTAGAGAATTCTGCCTGGAAGGACTTTGAAAGTTCTATCCACTGGAATCCCATTCTTCAACAAATAGAACATATGGTTCAGCCATGAATATTTCTAATAATTCCATTTTTAATTCCAATGAATCTTTATGCAACATTAGGTATGGGCCTAAAAGTAATGGAGAAGACACTATGAAAAATGGCAGTTGTAGTATTTTCTTATTTTTCTTTTATTTCCTTTCTTTTGCCCCATCTCCCTCTCTTCCTCTTTTTCTCCCTCCCTCTCTCCCTCTTCTCTCTCTTCCTTCCTTCCTTCCTTTTCCTTTCTCCCTTCTTCCTTCCCTCCCTCCCTTCCTAAAGAAAGACATCATACTATCTTTCAGAAAATATCGAATACTGGATTTGTTATTAGAAGACCTAGGTTCAAACCCTGATTTTTCTACTTATTCCCATCCTAGTTGACTTGTAATTCTATGATTCTATTACTAATAATAGTTGATCTTACACTAGAATTGGCAAAATACATTATATTCACAATTTTATTTGAACCTCACAACTACTTTGGGTGATAAAACGCTGCAAGATATTATCATTTTACAACTAAGGTCACCAAGACAGAGTGTTTAAGTTCTCTCCCCTTGATTACACAGCTAATAAAATGACAGAAAAGAGTTTCAAATTTAGTTTTTTTCTGCCTCTAGTTTCAGCATTCTTAACATTATACCATATAACCTCTCATATAGCAAGATAAAGAGTTCATATAATTCAAGGGCTATGAAATCAAAGGTCTATCTAGACTCATATAGCAGGAAAAAGATCTAGACTGGTAGTCTGGAGACTTGAGTTCTAGTTTTTTTCTTTTTGTATTTCATTTTTGATAGGATTATTAGACTATTAATCTCAGGGAATATTATACATATATAGACTCTCAATGTCAGCAGCATGATATATAGAAGGAAGTAGTTAGTGCCAGAGTTTGGGGAGCAATAGAATTTGGGCCCTGAAGCTGTAGGTGGCCTGCCAAAGGGATTCAATAGTCCCAGGCCAACAATTATTGGGGGGTGGGAGAGAAAGAGAGACAGAGACAGAAACAGAGACAGATTGGCTAGCTTTTGGATCCTCAGCCTTTGAGAATGGTAGAATAGAGGTAAGGGGGCCAGAGGAATTTGATTTAGAAGAAAGGAAAAGAAGGGGCTAGACCTATGCTTAATAATAACTAGCATTTTTATATCACTTTAAGGTTTGCAAAAGCATTTTATAGACTTGGAAACTGAGGTTAATGGTGGTCAATTTTTTTACTCAGGGTCATTTCTTATAGCACAATAGCATTTCATCACAATTATATTCTAAAACTTGTTCAGCCATTCTCTAGTTGATAGGATCCCCTCAATTTCCAATTCTTTGCCACCACAAAGAGTTGTATAATTTTTTTACATATTTTTTTCTTTTCCCTTTTTCTTTGATCTCATTGGGATTAGACCTAGTACTTGTATTAGTAGGTTGAAAGGTATGTACTGTTTTATAGCTCTTTGGGCATAGTTCCAAATTGCTCTCCAGAATGGTTGGATAAGTTCATGATTCCACCAACTATGCCTGTGTCCCTATTTTTCCACATCACCTCCAACATTTGTCATTTTCCTTTTCTGTCATACTAGACAATCTGAAATGTATAACTTTGCTTTAGAGTGATTTTAATTGTCATTTCTCTGTAATCATGAATGATTTTTATATAACTATAGTTCTGATTTCTTTATCTGAAAACTACCTGTTTGTATCCTTTTACTATTATCAATTGGTTAATAACTCATTCTTTTGCCTTTTTATCTGATTTTCTATATATTTGAGAAATGAGGCCTTTTTCAGAGAAAGTTGCTATCCCACCCCCTCCAAGTTTCTGACTTTCCTTTTAATCATGCCTGACTTGGTTTTATTTGTATAAAATCTTTTTAAAATAATCAAAATTATCCATTTCACATTCCATAATGTTCTCTCTTACTTGCTCATTAATTCTCCCTTTATCTACAGATCTGAGAAGTAACTAAGGATTTGAACTTAAGAGTTTACCCGACTCCAAATCCTTCACTTTGTCTCCCATGACACCTAGTTTCCTAGTTAGTTAGTTTAGGAAATAAGAAAATTTAACAGAACCTAAAGAGTGGTCAATAGAAAAGAACAGAAAGAAAGGCTGATGGTATAGAAATCAAATTTTACAATTTGGCTTATTTCTTAAAGGTTCTTAAGACAATAGAAGTTGTAGTCAAAGAAATATACCTATGGAGCAGGCATGGACATGGATTAAAGGGAGCACTGATAATTCAGTTGGACTCAATAAACATTTATTAAGACCCTACTATGTGCTATACATTTTGTTAGATCCTAGGGATACAAAGCAAAAATGACAATAGTTCCTTCCTGCCCTCAATGAGCTCACACTCTTGTACACATAGATGTAAATTTATATATGCAAAGATCGTGAACCGAGTCTTGAAGGGAGCTCTGGTTCCTGAGAAGTGGAGGTAAAGAAGGAAAGCATTCTCTTGGAAATGTCATATGTGAACACCCCAAGTAGACCAACTAGACTGGAATGTGTATAAGGCAAGGAATAACACGTAAACAGCCTAGAAATATGGGTTGGAGTCAGATTATGAGGGACTTAAATGTTACAGAAAGGAGTTTGCATTTGATCCCAGAGGCAGTAGGATACCACTGACACTTCTCAAGCAAAGGAATGGTAGGAATCTTGCTTTAGAAATATCAATTTCTAATGGGTTATAAAGATGGAAGGCTGGTTGTTGGAGTATCAATTAGGAGATCACAATATCCAGGAAAAAGGGTATAAAGCCTAAATTAGGATGATTGTGGTGTGAATTCAGGGAAGGGAATGGATGTGAGAGATATTACTCAGGTAGAACCAGGATGAGATATTTGTGTGCCATAGACAGATTTAGAAAATTGTACCCTCCCTGTAGTTTATTGTCCACAGGAGACTTTCAACCTTCAAAGCAGATTTTAAGCAAAGTACCTTTGTGCCATGATCACTAAAATTTTCTGATGTTAGTAAAAAAAAGAACATTCAGAAATATCCCTTATTGCATGAACACAGCAGCATCTTATACCCTACATGACCACCCACTCTGCCTATTCCATGCAGTTGGTCTGTGTGTTAACCTACTAGGCAATTTCATTACAGTCATACCTTGACACATGAGTTTAATTAGTTCCATGGCCAAACTTGTAACTCAATTTGCTCGGGTTTCAAATAGAATTTCCCCATTTAAATGAATGAAAATGCAATGAATCCATTCTGGCCCCCAAAAAACCATGCAAATTTTTGTTTTATATGTTTTTAAATATAAAAATGTACTTTATAAATAACAAATATATAGATAAGAATGTAAAGAGATAAACTTGCTTACGAAATGTTATCTTCAAGGTAAGGCAAAGATGCTGGCAGAAAAGGTTTTCATTTCCTGTGCTATCACTTGACATAGCTTACCCTCTACACACATAATGCTAAATTTAAATGCAAGATTGACCTTACACATTACTTATGATATGTAACTTTATCGCTAAACTTAATTGCTATTTTTTTACTCAATTATCATCATTTTCTTTATTGAATTTTGACTGTTTTGCTACACTTTCCTAGATTGCACTTAGAGGCTGTTTTGACAAAAACCTTTCCATGGAAGTTTGTTTCTTCCACTCCTTCAGAACATTTCAATGTGTGAAACAAGTGTCCATACATAGCTTTAATACACAACCGGTTGCAACTTTTTCTGGGGTCTTTTTTTTTTGAAAAAAAAAAAAATCACCAAACTTTATTTGGGTTGTAACTGTTACACAAGTCCACCGCCTAAATCTCTGTATGACAGCCTTCCCCAACCTACCCTTCCTTTTCAGCCTCCTGTCTCTCCCTTCTGGCCTCACTTCTTGTCTTTTTTTTTTTCTTTTTTGCCATCCTTAGCAGGCTGTGAGACCAGGGAACCCATGGCATTCTGGATGGCTTCATTGTTGGGGTCCACGCCTGGAAGTTAAAACTTTTAAGGACTCCTTCCTCAAAATCGTACATATCGTTCAGGTACTACAATTTTATATTCCTTCGCCAAGTTGGAAATACGCATACCCACTCATGTTTTTCAATGATTTCTTACTTTAATTTCATAGACATAATCCTTCTCTTCTTCTCTCCACTGCCCTTGGCACTCATTTTCTTAGGACCCATGGTTAAAAGTTAAGAAATTTGCCCCAAAACTGATAAAGACAAAAATAAAGCAGAAGCAATTTAGTATAGATGCTCCCATAGCCATATAAACACTGAACTAAACAAGACAGTCTCTATTGTAACTTGTGAAACTGAATGTTCTGCAGGCTATCTAGTAGAGGGTGGTGGAAGCTCATGATTCAAATATTTGCTCATAACTTAAAGCAAAAAATCCCAAAGGTGACTGCTCTTATCTCAAATTACCCACAACTTAAGATGCTCATGTATCAAGGCACCACTGTGTATTGGACCTTTAAAAAATTGTTGTAGTGAAGTTACAACCTAGAGTGCTTAATTTTGAATCTTTACTATCTATTTGGAGACTAGGCACACCTCAGGACAGAAGTTAGGGAGCTAGGAAATGTGATAAGATTTTGGAACCAAATTGACTTTTATGAGGGGAGCATCCACACAATTCCCATTATATCATTGGGCCTTGTGGCAGAGGGATGGAAACTAGTTTAAATTAAGGGGCTAAAGTGTCATTAATATAGCCTTTTGCATTTGGACTGACACTAAGGACTCTGTGAAAATAAAATTGGACACCTTTCCCTGGCAGCTCCTGACCTAAGAATGGCCAGTAGAGTCTCATTCTTTTAAAGAAAGGTTCAGTGGTGAACAGAATTAGGGGAACGTTGCCACAGTGGAGTAAGATTGCCTTTGAGAATCAAAAGATCCTTTGGAGGAACTAATGATGATGAATCTAGGGATGTTCCTTTTCTTTCTGTCTGTTCACTATAGTACAAAGCATCCTACAAATCATTACAAAAATGGGGTTAGCTGGTCTTGGTAATTTGAGGCTTCTCTTTTCTTTCTTTATCCCTGGGCCTTTGTTTCCATCCATTCTTTTCAAAAACTACTGAATAGAAAGGATGCTTAGAAAACCTGATAAAAGGAAAACAGAAATCTCCTAAACCTGGTGGTTTCTTCCTGTGCCACATTAGGCAGGATTTATGGTAAATACAAATATTTCTTTCAGATCTAATACAACCCCACAACAACTGCCCCTGTTCTTTGTTCTCTCATGGGGCAAGAGCTACTTGGAGTCAATTCTTGTACACAGAGCAGCTCTCTGACTCTGCAGGCTGATAAACGGGAAATCTGGTAATCTCTAGAGCCGAGTGACCTGAAAGGACTTGTAAACAAGAGCAGCCAAGAAATACACCATTGGGAAAACTTCCCTACATCTGAGAACCATGCCAAGTTAGTCAGGTCCTGGAGCTGTTAACTTTTTTAAAAAAGCTTATGCCCGAGTCCCTGGTTAAAATTTAAAGGGTTTAGACCTGGAAAGGACCTTGGAGACCATATAGTCAAACTCCCTTATTGATTCCTAGTCCTGAAATTTTTAACTATGGGACCATAAGCAAGTTATACCATCCATGAAATGGGATAACATGTGAAACCTGCCTCACAGTGTAGTCTTAAGGAAATTCATCTGGAAAATTGTATAAACGGCTTTTACCAAATCTGAAGAGAGGATGACAAAAGTTCATTGACTTGCCCAAGGCCACAGAGTTAGCAAGTGAAAGAACAGAGATTCAAATCCAAGTCTTATGGCCCCAAATCTAATGCTTTACCTCTCTCTAAAAAGATTCTGCTGAGGGACACACAAATAGAAAGGAGCAGAGCACTTATTTTGAGTATGGGTCTTTTGATTGCAAAACAGGGAGTACTTTTCCATCATACCATACTAGATGAGTAACTAGGTTGGCACAACTATAACCTTGCCTCAGAGCCCTGAAGTTTAGAGGGCATGTTTATCTTCTGAAGTAGAGAAAGGAGAACTGATTTTTTTGGGTGAAAACATGGTATCATTCTTCTCTGGATTTTTGAGAGTTCAAAGTAAGGACCATATGAGATCTGTTTATTAAGTAGCAGGCAGTGAAGCATCATATCACAGCAAATAATACATGCTACTCTTGGTGGAAGGTCATTGTCAATGCTAATGTTAATCTGCAGTTTGACAAGGTATTGTGGAACATGTCCCTGCAAACAACCAATGAATGTTTGGGGATCTCATCAGTTCTGAGAGTATACTTCTATTAATATTGAGAACTGTCAATATGGTGACATTCATTACAGAAACTGGCAAATCATGCTATTGACATCAATATCCGGTTTTTGGCTTCCTGTATTTACGTGTGTCTATAATCAAATGAAACTTGATAGCAGTTGATTGTGGAAGTATTGGTGCCTTTCTTCCCAGAGGAGTAAACGCTGTAAGAAGCTCAAGCCTGGAAACACTGGAAATTAGCTTTAATGACACCAATCCATGATGAGCTATGGTTCACTGAAACATTGACAACACTACATGCAGCCAAGTAAGCAGACCAGTCTCAGACTCTTGATGGAATAAAGATCAGGGGTCCTGGGCTTAGAAACTAGAGGTTCTGAAGCTCATTTTGGTTGTCAGATCAAAGCAGGGAGATGAGTGCTATATACCCCAAAATTTTGTATTTCTTGGCATTTTATTTTTTCTCACAAGCTAAATTAAAACACCTCCATCAAAACTTGTGTTCAAGTGATATCGAAGGCCTCTGAGCTACTTCTACATACAGGTATATGCTCACATGGCACAATTTTGGTCATCAAACAGATGATGGCCACATCTCTTCCATGATCTGTCTCTGACTAAGTATATACCAGCACCAGCAATACCACTGAGAATTATACTTAACTCAAGCTGCTGGATCCAGACTCATGTGTCTCAGAATGATAGCTGTGCTGTTTTTGAGCACCTGGACTTCCCATGGCATTTGCTACAGAGATTGTATCCTCAGGAGTGGAAAAATGCAGGAGAGCTCTTCACATTATTGGGGACAATCTCTACTATGAGTATAGTGGTGACTTGTCACTTGTCTCATCTCCCTATTTCAAGAGTTTGGCATGGCCATGTGGAGATAGTGGAGATAAAACCCCTCCAACACTTGAGGATCTGAGGAGGACCATAATTGTGAACACAGAAGACGCCTTCACTATAGGAAATTTTTAGTGACAGGAAAAGCCGAACCTAAATGCAAGACCTTCTTGATGATGAGCTATGGTAGCTTTGAAGTACTCATGGATTTGATAGCTGTATACCCTGAAAACACAGATTGTCTAATAAATATGCAGGGGCATCGAGATCCAGTGAGACAGCCAGATCAGCAATGTAGTAATGGCGATGATGGAGGGATGGATCTCATAGTTCTATCTAACCTTCTAGCAGGAGACCCACCTGCACATGGGCACCAGCACTAAGGAGGTGTGGATGACAAAAAGTCTGGTGCCCCACAATGTGATGACATTTTAACTTTCATGATAACTTTAACCTCAGTCATATTCTGTTATTACTAACATGGAGACTAATTATGAATTGGTTTTTATTAACATTTCACTTTTAAAAATCTCATTTAAAAGAAAGTAGAGAAGTTTTTTGTTATACAGACCAATTCTCCTGCTCACTAAAGTGGTCCTAATTTTCAGATCATGATTGAAAAGTTGGTTTATGCTGCTTGCCCTGTGATTCTTGGAAGTCCAAGTTTCTAGTGAAGATTCTACACCACTCTGCTTCTTCTATAATCAATGTCCATACAATAGGGAGGATAATTAGATGGTGAAATTCCACTAAATCTGTTCTTTACCAGCTGAGCCAAGGTAGCAGATTAGAATTCTCCCAATATTCTTCTTTGAATAGTTTTAAAATAACCTCTTAATTTAAACTTTGGAGTAGCAGATCCAAAAAAACAGTCAAAGAAAGATGTTTTTATGACCTAAGAAAACTTAAAAGGTAGTCAGGAGAAATCTGTAACATTGTGGTGAAAATCTATTGTAAGTCTGCCAGGAAACCACAAATGGCCACTCCATGGCCATAGAAGCAGCTTTAGGAGCTCTCAGCCCAGTGACAGTTGGACAACTGAACAGAAAGAGATTATAGGAGATCCTTTGCTTGAACTGGGTACAACTGGCAATAACTGGTAACTTTATTGCTCATATACAGATCTGAGTCACAGTTCCAGAGAAGAAAGGAGTTTTGGGGGTTGGTCAAAAGGGAGCAGGGTCCCTGGTCACAGTACCAAAGCAGAGAGCTACAGATTAGCACTTGTGGCTCCAGGAGAGTAGGAGATCTTCCTGGATAAAGACCAGAGTGCAGATCAAGAGAACAGTTACCACACCTCTTTCAGGATCATACTACTTAGTAAGTCCCCCAAAACTTGCAGATCCCCAGAATTATGTGAAACAACAGCATGAAAAAGCATGAATAAGGTGAGCACAGCTAAAATGAAGCTCAGTTGCAGATGTGTCTGGTGACTAAAGGAAAAGTCTAATGCTGTAAAGATACAGAATTCAGAAAATAGTTGGGGATAGAAAGGCCTGGTGTGCTATGTTCCATAAGATCACAAAGAGTCAAACATGACTAAATGACTTAACAAAAAATGAGGCACAAAAATATTAGAGAAAACAATACCTTCAAAAACAGAATTGATAGGTTCAAATCCGGCCTCAGACACTTCCCAGCTGTGTGACCCTGGGCAAGTCACTTGACCCCCATTGCCTACCCTTACCAATCTTCCACCTATAAGTCAATAACCAGAAGTTAAGGGTTTAAAATTAAAAAAAAAAAAAAAAAAAAAAAAAAAAAAAAAAAAAACAGAATTGACCTAAAGGTAAAGAAAACAAATTTTTAGAAGAAAAGAACTGGTCAGAAAGAATAGATCAAATAGGGACTGGGGTGGAGGGAAGCCCAGAAATACACTGAAAAACTTCTTTAAATGAAGAATTGGTCAAATAGAAACATACAAACTCTCACTGAAGAAAATAATTTCTTAAAAATTAAATTTGAATAAGTGGAACCTAATGATTACATGAGACATCAAGAAACAATAAAAAAGTATGAAGAATGAAGAAATAGCAGAAAATGTGAAATAATCTCATTGGAAAAACATCTGATCTGGTAAACAGATTGAGGAGAGATAATTTAAGAATTATTGAACTACCTGAAAGACATGATCAAAGAAAGAGCCTAGAAATGATAGTTCAGGAAATTCTCAAGGAAAACTACCCCAATATTTTAGAACCAGAGAGTAAAGTAGAAGTTGAAAGAATCCACTCATCACCTCCTGAAAGAGATTCCAAAATGAAACCTCCCAGAAATATTATAGTCAAATTCCAGAGCTCCCAGGTCAAACAGAAAATACTTCAAGCAGTCAGAAAGAAACAGTACAAATATCATGAAGCCATGGTCAGGATCACACAAGATGTAGTAGTTTCTATATTAAAGAAGCAGAGAGCTTAGAATATGATATTCCAGAAAGTAAAGGAACTAGGATTACAATCAAGAATCATATGTCCAGCAAAACCAAGTGTGAACCTTTGGGGGTGGGGGAATGGATATTTAATGAAATAGAAGACTTTCATGCATTTCTTAATGAAAAGACCAGAGCTAAATAGAAAATCTGACATTCAAACATGAGACTCAAGAGAAGCATGAAAAGGTAAATATGACTTATTATAAGGAACTCAATAAAGTTAAACTTTTTATATTCTAATATTTATGATATTGTATATGATAAATATGTATATAATAATGTAACTCCTAAGAATTTTATCATTATTAGGGCAGTTAAAAGGAGTTTACATAGATAGAGGGCATGGGTCTGGAACAGTTATGTTAAAATGATCTCTAAAAAAAGAATGAAGGGCAAAGAAAGAGATGCAGTGGAAGAAGGAGAAATGGAGGAATAGAATGGAGAAAATTTTCTCACATAAAAGAATGCAAAAATGTTCTCACTTAAGAACATGCAAGTAAGAGAATTTATAGTAAAGAGGGAAAGGGGAGGGTGGCAGGCAATGTTTGAACCTCATTCTCATCAGAATTGGCTCAAAGAAGGAAATACACACACACATTTAGTTGTGTATAGAAATGTAATTTACCCAGTAGTGAAATAGGAAGGGAAGGGAATAAGAGAAAGGGGAAGATTATAAAAGGGAGGACAGATTAAAGGAGGTGGTGGTTAGAAGGAAAATAAACTTCCAAGGAGAGACAGAGAGAGAGAGAGAGAGAGAGAGAGGAGAGAGAGAGAGAGAGAGAGAGAGAGAGAGAGAGAGAGAGAGAGAGAGAGAGAGAGAGAGAGAGAGAGGAGAGAGGAAGAAGCAGAAGATAATAGGATTAGAGGGAAATAGACAGTTAGCAACCATAACTGAAAGTGAATGGGATGGACTTTTCCATGAAAAGGAAGAAAATAGTAGAATGAATTAGAAACCAGAATCTAAGAACATTCTATTTACAGGAGACACACTTGAAACAGAAAGACAGGCACTGGGTTAAAATAAAGGGCTGGAGCAGAATCTAATATGCTTCAGTTAAAGTTTGAAAGGAATAACATTCATAGTCTCAGACAAAGCAAAAGCAAAAACAAACCTAAATAAAAGAGATAATTAAGGAAACTATATTTTGCTAAAAGGTCACAGAATGATGAATATAAAAAAATTACAGCAAGTTTCTCTAGTAAAAAAAATCTTCTTTCTCAAATATATACTAAGTATAAAACCGAGTCAAATTCATAAATATAAGAGTCATTCCCCAAATGATAAATGGTCAAAGGATATTAATAAGTATTTTTCAGAAGAAATAATCAAAGCTATCTGCAGTCAAATAAAAATGTTCTAATTCACTATTGATTAGAAAAGACAAATTAAAATAACTTTGAAGTCCCACCTCATATCTATCAGAAATGACAAATTCTCTGGTCTAACTAAATTCTGGAAAACAATTTGGAACTATATCCAAAGTTCTACAAAACTATAGATATCCTTTGACCTAGCAAAACCATTACTAGTTCTATGCCCTATCAAAATCAAATAAAATAGTATGTGTACAAAAATATTTATAGCAGCTCATTTTTGTGATGGCAAAGAATTAGAGATAAAAAGGATGCTAATCAATTGGGGAACAGCAGAATAAGCTGTGGCTTGTGATTGTGATAGAATACTATTGTGTTAAGAAATGATGAAAGGTATAGTTTCAGAGAAATGTGACAACACCTATATGAAATCATTCAAAGAGAAGAGAGAAGAACCTGGAAACTATTCTTATAGTAATGGCAATGTTGTAATGATGACCAACTGTGAAAGACTCAGCTACTCTGATCAATATAATGATCCAAGATAATTTCTATTTACCTCTAGAGAAAGAACTGATGAACTCTTGAGTGCAAATGGAAATATAATTTTCTCATTTAATTTTTCTTGCTTTTTTGGGAAATATGGCTAATATTTCCAAAACATAAAATGTTTTGCATGATTTCACATACATAACTGACATTGTATTGGGCTTGCCTTCTCAAAGAATGGGGAGGAATGTGATAGAGAGATTTGGAATTCAAAATTTAGAAAGAAAAGGATGTTAAAAAGAAATAATAAATTTTGGGAAAAATAACAAATCAACCTGTTCTTGTTAAATGCAGTGATTGTGTCAGAGGAAACATAATTGTCCATATGTTTTCATTCTTCTTGAATTTCATTTGACTTCTGGTCTGCAATACAGTAACATACCATTTTGTAGAGGCTGAAAATTTGAATGAGATATGAAAGAATTAAATGAAATTTTTGTGTTTTCTTTCCCCAGCTATATTTCTAGTTGAGCCCACTATCTTGACTTCTTGTGCCTGGATTTAAGTTGTTTTTTGTTGGTGATTTCAGTGACTGATTTCCTCATAATTCATTAGACCTGCTATGTGGCTGATTTCATTCATTTATCAAGGTGGCCAAAGAAATAACCCTGGCTGTTTCACTGTCTGCTTCTCTATGTTCCAGCCAGAGATTAGAGGCCTGATACAGAAATAGACTTCCTTCCAGATACCTGATTATATGATAGGAATATCACTCCAGAGCGAACAGTAAATATCCAAGGTTCACTTTTTCTTTGTTCATTGACTTGATTCCACCCATACCCAATTTAATCCAGTCTAATTTATTAAACATTAAATTCATCTATGTACAAGGTACTGTGTAAGGCTCTGTGGATATAGAAATAATGAAAAATAGCCCCTACTCATTAAGGAGCTTATATTTTTACAACTAGGATGAAGTAACAAACATATTTAGCTTTATCAGCATGGTTTCACCCCTCCCCGCCCAAATTTTTGGAGGACTGAGAAAGTATTAGCAAAGCAGATCTGGAGTGGTAGTCAGGAAAGGTTTTCTGTAATCATTTTAAATTTAGAACCTTAAAGGAAGCTAGGAATTTCAGGAGACACAGGTGATGAGTGAGAACACTCTAGGCTTAGGGTATAACCTATACGGTAAAGCATGACTGTAGATGATGGATTTCTGATTTCTCTGAGTAGCAAGTAGGCCAGTCTGACTGGAATAAAGGGGATTAATGAGAGGAATATGAAATATTCTTGGAAAAGTAGGCAGGAGCCTAACTGCAAAGGGCTTCAATGCAAAGCTAGAGAATATATCTTTGAACCAGTAGGAAACCATTGAAGGTACTTGATCATGGGAATGACATAGCCAGACTTGTGCTTTAGGAAGATTATTTTTACCATCTATGTGGAGGATGAATTAGAGAGGGAAGAAACTGGATGCTGAGTCTAAACAAGAGATGATAGAGGCTTGAACTAGGGAGGTGACTGTGTGAATGGAGATGAAGAGATAAAGTTGATATATTTTAAGGTAGAGTCCATGAGACTTGGCAACTGACTCAACGTGGGGGTTATGTTTTCACATAAGATAGAAAAATATAGAATGATAGAGAAGCTTTAAACCTAGAACTGGAAAATTGGTGATGCCCTTTACCAAAATAAGGAAATTTAGAGAAGAATGAATTTTGGTGGGGTTGGACAGGGAAAAGATAGAGTTCTACTTTGAGATGCCTCCAATGATATCCAGTTGGAGATACTTAAGAAGTGGATAATAATATGGGACTGGGGTTCAGGAAAAGCGATTAGGATAAGATATGTAGCTCTGAGAGTCATTTATATAGGGATGATAATAGAATCCAAAGAATTTGATGATCATCAAGAAAGATGTTGTGAAGAAGGGGACACAGGATAGGGCCTTGAAGGGCTATCTGTGCCTTAGGGATTGAGACATGGAAGATAAGATGATCCATCAAAGGAACCTTTTAAAATATTTTTCATTTTTATTTTTATTATCATTTCCAAGTTTTTCCCCTCCCTTCATTCCTTCCCCTGACCAATGAGAAAGCAAGAAACAAGATATGCATTATACATACGAAGTCATGTTAACACTTTTCTCAACTCTCTCAGACAAATATTGAGTGTTTTCTTCCTGAGTTTATGCTTATGTCTACTTCATGGATGTATGGACTAAAGGATTGAGCTCATTAAATTTTTTTTTTCAAGGGAGTAATATGTATTCCTGTAGCTGGATTGATAGGGTAAAAGAATTGTGTTTCTGGTACAGGAACATCCCATAAGGTGTAATGAACTGTAAATGGAAATTCTGGTTTTATGAGAACTATATGGCTACATTGATGATGCTTGACCTGATTATCAGACGACTGGGGGAGAGAATGTTATATGTTAGCAGGGCAGGATGGGACTGCTCTTAGAATATAAGTTCTGCTTGCTTTATTTTACCTAGGGCTGACACACAAATGGGCTAGATTTCTGAGTCCATTTTAAATTATCTGGCTAATTTTGGCAATTTAGATTTTCCCCAAAATTCCATGGTGGAAAGAAATGGAGAATACATAGTTTATTACTGTAGTGTGAGCTTCTTGGAAATAATTTGAATTACAAAGAACACAAACTTGGCCTTGAAAGTCATTCATTGCTTGTCACAGGATACATGAGATATCATCTTTGGGACAGGTCTTCACCCATCTTGTAATTTAAGTACAGCTTTCGTGCTAATTTCTTCTTCTCTCCAGACTTAGTTGGGAAAGTTATACTGGAAAAGAATGAAGTGTTCATGATTAGACACTCTTCCAGTCTTCATCTTCATTTATAGCTTTAACCTTATCTCGATTTCTCAATTTGTTTCTTCATATAGAGACAACAAAGGGATATACAGTGTTTCCCTTTGAGTGACAGGAGTTGAGGTAATTTTATACATTTTAAGTTTTTTGTTAGGACTGAAAAAAAAAGGCTTTGTTTGAAAGACAAGGATTCCAATTCAATCTCTCTTCCTCCTGGCTAAAAGGTGGGGAGAAATAAGGTAAATGATGGGTGTGTATGTGTGAGTGTAGAGAAGGAGAAAAAAGAGGGAGATAGTTCCTTAAGGCAAATCAGTTTGTTTCTTTAAATCTTATCTGAATATGCCTCTTTCATTTCTCCTTGGCTTTATTCCCATGTAAGAAAACATTTTTTCTTTTTAAAAAAGATACTAAAAAATTCTACATATAATATACTCAAACTGTTTTAGAAAAAAAAACACATTTGTTATTTTTAAAAAGTGTGATGACAGGCCACATGAATATTAAGTGCATGGGAAGAGAGAAGTTCTTCACTTTGGGTTCAGTGAAATCATAGGCCTCAACCGAAAAAAGCAATATAGTAAACATAGAATCTATAGGCACCAAAGACAAGTTAAGTCAAAACATTAATGAGGCCTGAGTACTGAGATTGCATTTTTATTTAAAATCTTTTTGAATGAATGAGAAAGTCCTTGTATAGAACTTAGATATAGACTAAGCTGTGTGTTAAGTATTGAGATGTAAAAAGAAAAAGAGAAAATCTCCAGGATACCAGCCTCTGATTGGGTATGAAAAAAATTTTAAATGTGAAGCAGATTGTCAGAGTCCAAGTGTCAGAATGGAGTAGTGGCAGAGAAGATGATAAGGCCCCAAAGGGCCATTGCAAATTAGTTGATAAAATCTGGTAGCCCACCTTTTTACAGATAAATGGAATTTCCAACTACAATCCTTATCTAAGAGGTGTGAGTGGGGAGAGGGCCAATAGGTCTGAATAGATTCAGGTAGCCTATGATTAGTTTTTCATGTGTTTTGATCATTTCTCTTTTGGGGGTGGGGGTGAGAGTGGAGGAGGGTCTAATATCTGGCCAGCTGAGATTAGGAAAGAGATTAGGGAAATTGGTAGGAAGGTTAAGAGAGAAAGCTCTCATTGATGGCTGTTCCCACCTGGCACCCAGATGGATCAAACTGGCTCAGGAGACATTGTTAAATTTTTAGTAGGAACATTTACACCTTGGAAATCTGGCAAATGCTACAAATCCGGGATTGTTTTGATTGTCTAGGCTTAAGAAAGAAATGGAGAAAACATTACTAAGGTATCTTAAAAATAAAAGTATTGTCCTGTAAATTTTTTGCCCCAAAGAGAGTTAGGTTGCCCCTGGGTCACAGGGAGAGCTATCACATTGTGATGGAGAATTTGAAAGAATTCAAATATTAAAGAAGAGTGAAGTAGAAAAGAGAAAGAGCAGAATTAAGGAGTAGTGCTTGAGTGTTGAATACTAGTGGATTAATTACTATGAGAAAACAAGGATGTGGAGAACCCAAGGATTTGGGGTTTGGGAAACCCCAGAGTGGATAAATTATTGAATGTTGATCTAATATGTTGTATGAATAGACTGGAGGCTGAGACAGGTCTGATCAGAGAGTTTGGGGCTCTGTAAACTATGCCAATTAACTTTCTATGTCATAGACTTCTTTTGCAATCTGATGAAACCTATGAACCCCTTCTCAGTCATGTTTTAAAGATGATAAAACAATATGCATAAAATTATAAAGGAAACCTTTTTATATTGAAATACAGGTATAAAATATTTAAAAAAATTAAGTTCACGACCTATTTATTTAAAAAAAAAAACATGTTGTAGAGAAAGTTTTTTGAAAAATAAACTATCTCAGCTTTTTTTTTAAGGTCCTTTCCCATATATTGTTATCAGTAATATTAGCATTTAGAGGGCTATGATGAAGCAGCCATAACTTAAGTGGTTTTTTTTTTGGGGGGGGGAAGAGGGTTAGGATCTATCCAAAAAGCAAAGAACATACTTAAGAAGTCTCATCCAGACTTCTATCTGTGCTGGATTTATCAATTTTTGTCTTTATTGATTCCCTGTGGGAATGGAATCTAATAACACCTTCCCTACCACCCCTCCCTCTACTCTCCTCAATTCCCAAGGTACTACCTGGAAATCTGGGGTCTGAGTATGTGAAGATCAATATGATAGAATACTTTGGGTACCCCGAGATATGAGTATGTTCTGCTTTCCTGTGTTCTGTCTTTTGCAAGTGTGTGCTGGTAAATGTTTAAGGGCACTTTTAAGTTTAATCTGCATTATTAATATTTTCTGTCACTTCAAACCTAAATAATCAACAAAACAATGAATCAAACATGGATTTCTAGTGTTTGATGATTTCTGAGATATAAATGCTTACACTAAATTTTTTAAAATGAGTCCTCTAGCTCCAACACAGCTCTGAGTCATTTGGGAAATACTTGCCTTTCCCAAGACTACTAGGTATTGTAGTTGCCAATGCTGACACTCAGAACCTGGGATCACCTACACTCTGAATCTTCTTGTTTCATTCAAAACTTCTAGTGATAATTAGAAAATAGATTCCAAAGTAGAAAGGAACTGAATAAAGAAGGAAATGTCTCATGTGGTAATCTAATTTCTGGAAGGTTGGTCTGAAATGAAGATACATATCAGGTCCCAGAAGGGCTCTGTAATGGAATGATGGGTATGCATCAGCAAATTCTCTATAAGTTGCTGTGGTCTTTTTGGGAAACTTTGAGATTCATCAGACACCTAGTGACCTAGTGAGTGTACTGGCACTGCGATAGATGCTATGGACTGGCGGGTCAGACCAGTGATTTGTTACAGGGAACTCCCAGATAAGGAAACTCCTTTCAGTGCATTTTGGCATTCTCCCTATAAAATATCTTGGGGAGCTGCCTGGGAAACTAGAGGTAAAATGATTTGGCCAAAAAAGCAGAGGAGTAATCACTTCTTCCAGGAGGGGCATCAGGGAAAAGCTGTAAGGAGGTATAATTTTGACCTGGACTTTTTACAAAGAATGCCCTATAAAAGTTTCCCAGTTGTCATACTTTGGGATGGGAAAGAAGGGATGAACTCAGTGATACTTCAGTTGAACAATCTATAGTGATCATTTGAGAGCAGCAGTGTCTCAACTGAAGTCACTGCTGTAGGTTTCACAGAATTTACACAACTTTTAGCTAGAGCAAAGTTAGACCAGGAAAGAAGCAGAATGAGAAACTAAGGCATGGAGGGAAGGAACAGATAGGTATGTATGATGTGGTTGCATTTGTTGACACTATAAACTCTGTTGTCAGACAGATTGGAGACTTCCTCCATTGATACATGGTTAAAGGCTATGAATAGACAGTTTTTAGATGAAGAAATCAAAGCTATATATGAGTATATTTAAAAAATGCCCTAGAGCCATGATGGTGAACCTACGAGACACATGCCAAAGATAGCATACAGGCACTGTGCCATCTCTGGCAGAGTCGTTTCCTTCCTCTTCTCCACTGTGCCTTCCTATCCCTCTGCATTTACTCCCTTCCCTGAGCAAAATTGCTCAGGCCAGTCCCTTTTCTCCCTCTCCTGTCTGGGACTAAGGGTTGAAAGGGGGCAGGAGGGGGACAGGTTTTCTCCTGCCAATGGCCTGGTTCCATCCCCTAAAAGAAATCCACTTTATTCCTTCCTTCTCCACAAGTGGCCTTCTCCACAACCCAGTCTAGGGGTTGACCCTGACCCCCAAAGGGTAACTGCTCTTCCACTACCCCCTGCTCCCACCCTAATGTGGGTCGCAGCCCAATAAGCAGGTGGGGCTGGATTCAGGGTTGGGTCATGAACTGGCTGGGAGCCTCTCCCCTACCCCTGAATGTAGGTGGGAGGCACTTGGTCCCTGGGGCACAGCCCAGGGTCCCTAAAAAGTTCTAAAAGGTTCCCTGTCACTGCCCTAGAGGAATGCAATCAAAACAATTTTGAGATGTCTTAAACCTATCAGTTAAAACAATAAAAGAACAAATGGACAAATGGAGGAAGGAATGTAAAAAATGTGAAAACATATAGTTCATGGAACTGTGAACTGATCCAACCATTTTGGAGAGCAATGTGGAATTATGACTCCAAAGTTGTAAAACTGTGTACCTGTGACCCAGCAATACCACCATTAGATTTATTTCCTAAGGTGATCAGGGAAAAAGGAAAAGAACCTATATGTTCTAAAATATTTATAGCAGCTTTCTTTGTGGCAAAGAACTGGAAATTGAGGGAATGCCCATCAGTTGGGGAGTGGCTTAACAAGTGGTGAGATATAATTCTGATGGAATACTACTTCACCATAAAAAATGATGAGCAGGTTAAGAAAAACCCACAACATGGAAAGACCTATATGAAATTGTGAAGACTGAAATGAGCAAACCCAAAGAATGGCATATACAGCAACAGAAATATGGTCTGAGGAATAATTTATGTCCAGCTCTAGAGAAAGAACTGATAAATAGAAACAAGTAAGACATAGTTTTATGGAGACATATATGGTTTTATTTTATTTTATTAAAAAAGCTCTTACCTTCTGTCTTAGAATCAACACTTTGTATTGGTTTTGAGACAGAAGAGCAATAAGGGCTAAGCAATGGGGGGTTAAGCGACTTGTCCAGGATCACACATCTAGGAAGAGTCTGAGTTCAAATTTGAATCCAGGACCATGTAGCTGTTCCTGTACATTATTTGTTTTTGTCAATGATGTCTTCTCTAGTTCTTGAAGAGTAGGGAGGGAAGAAGATGCTTGGGAACTTTGAAGTAATAAATTAATTTAGAAAAAACAAAACAAAACAAAAAAGAATGAAGACTAGCTATGATAAAGCCAAATAAGAAGCCTAGAGCTGAGGTCCAAAAGAGGTCACAGTTCAAATCAGTATGGTTTAAATTGGTCCAGACAGTGCTTCTTTTATGCACCAGATCCTTGAGGACTTTTGGGATGGTATAGCTGTTCTTTCTATCTCAGGACCTTCAATCTATCTGGGTTTTTTCCTAGGACTCTAGGGACCTCACAAGCAAGGCATAGTGGAGAAAGATTATCAGGTATTGGACTTCTTAGGGATGTAGTCTCAAATTGCAACCATGGCACTTATCATAGTCTTAACTACTTGGAACCTAATTAGATGATACTTGGAGACAAAGCCATGCACAGCTGCTGTGAGAGATGTTTTTTAAAATTTAAAGTACTTTACAAATATGAATTTTTATCATTACTATTACTATTTGTAACTATTTGGATATGGGAAATTATAAGGTTCGGTGGTCCGATGTTGTTGTCTGGTCCTATATCCAATCCTATCTATCGTAAAAGCCATGATCAATTTCTATAATTCTTTTCTGTGGTTCCCTAGAAAGTGATCTTGAAATCATGAAGAGCTGAGTTTGAATCTCACCTTAGATCCTTACTATGGCTGTGTGTTCTCTGAGCAAATCACTTAATCTCTGTCCGTCTCTTCAAGTTCCTTTCCTGATTAATGGGGATAGCAATAGCAACCTATCTTCCAGGATTGTTAAGAGGATCAAATGAGATAACACAAAATGCTTTGCCAGCCTTCCTCTATAAAGGCTAGCTGTTATTAGCATCATCATTATTGATAGCACTTAAGACTTTGTTAGGGTTTGTTATGTTCTTAGTGCCTAATTCCAGCAGAATCTATTTATTTTAAACTGGAAGTCAACACTCTCTTAACCGAAATTATGTAGCAAACTTTGTTGAAATACATCCTTCAGTTAAGTGAAGTGTTATTGCCAGATTCTCATTCATTTATAATTATGGTAGAATTTTAGAGCTGGAAGGGACTTTAGAGATCACCTAGTCCAACACCCTTATCCCTTTTATAGAAGAGGAAACTGGGCCCCTGAAAGATTAATTAAGTGACAAGCTCAAGGCAACACAGTTCTGCAAAGTCATTCCTAGAATCCAGCTTTTCTGATGTAAGATAAACTTTCTTTAGAGTAGGGCTTCTTCCCTTTCTATGTTATGGGCCCCTTTAGCAGTCTGGTGAAACATGTGGACCACTTCTCAATATAATATTTTTAAATGCTTAAAATATATAAGATTAAAAGGGAAACTATATTGGAAAGAGTTACCAATACTTAAAAAATTAGTGATACTTAAAATATTTTTAATCAAGGTATTAAATAACAAGACTGCACTTAAAAATATAGGCAAGTTACAGTTAATTGTATTTTTTTAAAGATTAATTGATGTAAAGACTGTTGTTGCTTAGTTTGATAAGAACATTACATTTTGAGATGATCTTTGACAATGCAGCACATATGCTATGCTAGACATCCACTTAATTTTTTCCCCTTAAAACCTTTACCTTCTGCCTTAAAATTGATACCACATGTTGGTTCCAAGGCAGAAGAGCAGTAAGGGCTAGTCAGCTGGAGTTGTGACTTGTCCAGAGTCACACAGCTAAGAAGTATCTAAGATCAAATTTGAAACCAGGACCTCCCATCTCTGGGCTTGGCTACACCGAGCCACTTAGCTGCCCCTTATCCAATGAATTTCCAACTATGATATATAAAGATGTCTTCAGTTGGTGACAGAGTCACACATTAGTACTAATTGTGGCTTATTTCCCATGTTTATAATTGAACAAAATGCTAAATTTCAGATGGAGGTTAGCGAAAATAAAGATATAAATTTTCCCCATCTATGTTCATAGACTCCTTGAAATCTATCTATGTCCCCCCTTTGGGTCAGTGGACCCCAGGTAGCACGTAAATTGAGAGACTTAAAGGTGGGAATTCCCAGATATGGAGGTGAGGAAGCAGTGCATTCCAGATATGAGGCATGACCCGTGCAAAGCCATGATGTCCCCCAAGGAATGCCAAGATTAAGAAATAGTGCATAGGCTAATTTGTATAAGTAGAAAGTATAGGAAGGGGGACTACATGAAATATACCTGGAAAGGTAGTCTGGAACTACATTGTGCAGGGCTAGATGCCAAGATGGGCAAGTTATATTTTATTGAAGAGGCAGTAGGGAACCACTGAAGATTGTTGAGCAGGGCAATGTCATGGCCAGAACTATGCCTTGGGAAGATGATTTTGGCAGGTGTGTAGAGGACAGAATAGAGTTCAAGAGAGATTAGAAGTTGGGAGGAGGACCTAACTTGGAGCAATGGCTAAATGGAGAGGAGGCAGATGTGAGATGTTGTGGATGCACACAGGTATGTACTGATGCTGGATATGGCCTGATTCCAGGTAGGAGGAAGAATAAGTTCAGAATCTTCCAAGTAGGGGAAAGTAGGAGAAAAGGAGTATCATCATTTAACATGAACTGACAGCTTTGAGGGAAGTTAGAGATTCTACAGTATGGAAGGAAACCTGAAGAAACACCATGGAGACAGGCAATAGAATATCATAAACCCAAAGGAATTAAATAGATCATTTTGACTGGAACAAAAGAGTACACGAGGAGGAATAATGTCTGGAAACATAGCATGGAACTTAATTGTGAAGGCTTTGAATGTCAAAAGGGTTAGAGGAAATAGGTGCATCCACTGAAGCTTTTTGAGAAGTAGTGTGATGTGGGCAGACCCATACTTTAGGAATAACAGCTGGCATGAAGATCAGTGAGGAGACAATTGTAATGACCAGGCAAGAGAAGGTAAGGGCTCTGAACTAGTGGGGGAGCTAAGTTAGTGGACTAGAACAAGAGATGTTGTGGAGATAGAACTGAAAAAACAGCAACCGACTATTTTGTAGGGTGGAGGTTAGGAGGACAACGAAGGGGGAAGGGAAGTGTGACTCTGATGTTGAAAATCTGATTGGAAAGTTGGCACCATCCTCAAAAGAAACAGGGAAATTAGGAATAGGGGTAGGTTTTCAAGGGGAAAAACAAGGACTGTAGCCCCTTGTAACTCAATAGGCAAAGTCCCAGACCCCTGTTTCTTCTTTTGAGAACAAACAGGAATTTATGGAAAGAGCAGAAATCATGGTTACTACCCCAGAGGCACCTTAGCAATAGCAGAGGTGTTGCTACTCCAGAAATCCTCTCATCTGGGGATAGATAATATAGCCTACTATTAAATTCCATACCCCATTCCACCCAGCATCTGGATTTTATAAATTATTTTCTTGAACCTTTTTTTTAACCCCATTGTCACTGGTAATCTGCCTGCCTTAGACATAGTCCATTCTTTTGTAAAAAATAAAAAGTTAAGCAAAACAAACAGAAGGGGTTATTGCCTCTGGTAGTGTATTTAATCATCTGAGCCCATAATCCACCATCTCTCTATGGAGAGAGGGAAGTATACTACACGGATTGTCCAGAAACAAGACTCAATGTTGCTTATAACCTGAATTATGGTATGTTTAATATCATTTTCACTTACATTATTGATTTTTAAATTTTAATTATTGTTTTAATTGTTCTCCTAGTTCTGCTTTCTTTGCCTTGTATCAGTTCATACAAGTTTTTTTTTTTGATGTTTCTCTGGATTATATCTATATCTATATATCTGTTGTTTCTTATTTTATAAGAACATGTCATGCAATGTTATATATTTTTTCACATGAATTTGTTCAAGCCTTACCTAGACAAAAGATATCAATTTGTTCCTAGGTTTTGTTTTTTCTTACTATAAAGGGTATGGGTAATGATATGCCATGTTCCTCCTTGTACATATTTCCACTGGTGGGATTATTGGGTCAAAAGCTATGAACAATTTAGTAATTTTTCTGCCATAGTTCCAAATCATTTTCCCAAATGGCTGAAGCAATTCGCAGCTCTAGGAACAGTGTTTTAATGTATCTGACTTTTGACAAACCCCTTTGACATTAACTTTTTTTTGTCCTTAATAAGCTTTCTCAATTCATTCATTTATTTATTTTTAAAACCCTTACCTTCCGTCTTGGAGTCAATACTGTGTATTGGCTCCAAGGCAGAAGAGTGGTAAGGATAGGCAATGGGGGTCAAGTGACTTGCCCAGGGTCACACAGCTGGAAAGTGTCTGAGGCCAGATTTGAACCTAGGACCTCCCGTCTCTAGGCCTGGCTCTCAATCCACTGAGCTACCTAGCTGCCCCCAAGCTTTCTCAATTTAAAGGGTATGAGGGAGAACCTAAAGTGTTTTAACTTGCATTCTCATAATTTGGAACTTTTAAAATATTTTTTTTTTAGTTTGCATTTTTTTTATTGAAAACACATCTTTTTATCCCTTAATTCAAGAAAACATTTTATTAAGCTTCCACTACATGCAAGGCACCACACTAGATACCAAGGACACAAAAACAGATGAAATAGCCCTATCCTCAAGGATCTTACATTCTAGAAGGAGAGGGAGTATATAATGTGTACATGTGTAAAGATATACAAAAGAACAGAAAAGGATTTCAAGAAAGTGTTAGCAACTGGGGTGGTGGGAAAATCAGGAAAGAGTTCATGTAGAAAGAGGCTCACAAACTGTGGAACTTGAAGGAAGCTGGGATTCTATTAAGCAAAACAAATACATTCCATATTTGAGGCATGTGGGGTGGAATATAGGGAAGCAGTAATGTGCGAAAGCAGAGAGCTGAAAGCAGAGCATTTTTGCTCATCTGTCTTCGAGGAACACTTAGTTTGATACAGAAAGGGTCTGAAGGGTATTGTGGTATAAGACTGGAACAGTAAGTGGAATCCAAGGTAGAAGTCGCCTGTTTAGATCTATGTTTTGAGAATATCAATTTCTTAGCTATGTGGAGGATTAACTGGAAAGGGAACAGGCTGGAGGCAGAAAGATCAGTTATAATGCTATTAAAATACTTATTCAAAATGAGAATTAAAGAGGGTTAGAGACTACATTGAGTGGATAGAAAGGGAATGGATATATTCAAATAGTGATAGGATCATCCAGACTTGACAACTGGATATGAGAGTTGAGGAAGAGGTAAAAGTTAAGGATGGCTAAAAAGTTTGATTTCCCTTGATCATATCTGTTTTATATTACTTTTAAACTGTAAGGTCAAATATAATTTCTTTCATTTGTGTCAATACAATTCTAGATTTTGCAGATATCCCTAATTATTTCCTACTCACAAAACCCACTGATATCTTTTCTAAACTTCCCTGTAGTGGTCTTTTTTTTCAGGTTTAGGAATTATAATTTTCTCTTCTCCTTCTCTACCCTCAATTTGTTTGCTTTTTTTAAGGGAGCATGGGAAGTTTGAATCCTGCTTGATAAACTTTGTTTGCAATTTGATCCCATGAATTTAAAATCTTAAAAGAATCTCTCAATTTTGTTGGATTACAAATGATAACAATGGAAATTGTGCTCTGCTATGATTCTGGTTCAAGATTTTTCAGTATTGTTCAAATTGATAGTGTGGGGAAGACCCTGGAACAAAGAAGCAATGAGAATAGAGCAATAAATCCTTCTTAGATAGTAGGACTTCTAGTCTAATTAAAAATGGGGTTTGGTATATCTCCTGAAGCAATGATCTAGGGCTGTGGTGGCCAAACTATGGCACGTGTGCCAGAGGTGGCTCTCAGAACCCTCTCTGTGGGCACACCTGCCTTACCCCAGCAGAGTTTGCCAGAGTTCCTTACTAGAAAGACAGAGGGACATGGGGTCAGGCTGCTTCCCTCCCCTTCTCACAATGTCCCTGAGGACATTTCTCACATCAACTGCCCCTCTAAAACGTTTGCCATCGCTGATCTAGGGGATAGTTGACAGGGTCTAAGGAACAGACAATATTGCCCTTGGAGGTTTCTGGGATGTTGTTATTTTTAAGTAATCTAATATAACAGTTAATTCTCTTGTTCTTTGGAAAAGTTTATGAGCCACCTGGGATGTGGATTTGAATTATAACTGCTATATTTGTTTGTTTTCCTCCTTTTCTAGGGGAGGTTTTATTTTCTAAAGTTACTAGTGTTTTGATGTAAGACTTGTGAGAAAGTACATGGTTGAGTAAAATCTGCTAAGACAAATTATTGCTTATGTTAATGTTAACAGATCCCAAGTCCAGAACACCGTGGAAATATAGGTAAAAGAAGTATGTGTCCATACATTTCTCTGAAAAGTTTAGGCAATGGAATCTAAGGCAAAAATAATGGTTTTTTCCTCCTGCCTTTCCATATTCAGTAGCTGAGGTACGGTCTCTAGTAAATTTGACCCTTCTTTGTTTCTGTCATTGCAATTGTGGTTGTATTTGTTGTTCATGTACATTGAGAAAGAATTTTGATTCCTAAATTTGAAATGCTTAAGTTATAATCTTGAAATTGGCAAGTTAAATAGGCCTAATATTTGTATTTATCCATTCTTTTTTTCAATAGGCATCTATTAAGCACATGCTATGTGCAAGGAAGGCATTGTGCTAGGTGCTAGAGAAACAAAGAAAAACCAAACTGGTCTTTTCCCTCAGGGAACTTACATTATACCAGGAGCTCTTTTCTCACAACCTCTCTGGGAAGTAAGTTATATAATATACTGTTGTCAAGGGACAAATTAGGGAAGTGATGAGTGGAAGGAGATCCAAAGAAGTTGAGAAACTTCCCCCCCCCCAAGAAAATACATGGTGATGCTCGAACACAGGTCTTCTCTACTACCCCTTTTCCCCCCATTGCTGGTGCAGGGTCACTGGCCTCAACTTTAGGTTGAATTGTTAATAGCCTGAGGGGCAAGAATATATAAATCAATTAACTATGGTATTAGAGTTCCGTTAATTTTTAATAGGACTCTCCAGGTTAGAAAGTGAGGGTCAGGCAGGTCTAGAGTCAAGGAAACAGAAATCTGTGTGTACCTTCTAAATAGAGGGCTGGGTCAACTCAATCATCCTTCCCTGTCTTGATGATGAATAGGATTCACATTAAACTCCAGCCATAACTGCAAAGGAGCCTAGTTCACATGTGTTCCTCCCCTTTTTTCCCTCCCACACAACCCAGTCTCCAAACATTCCCCAAGAAGAAGACTCTGCTTCATGCAAGTTTTAGGAGAGAAGAGACCCATCGCTGGCACTTGCTTCTACAGCTCTCTTTCTTAACCTCCTGTCTCTGAAGTCAAATCTCAGACAACTAAGTAGTGGCAGTCAGCAATTACTAATGCCCTGAAAGAGCCCCCTACCTCTGCACTGCTTTTTCTAGCTCCATCCATTATTCCTCAAAGAGAAAGCACAGTGGGGAATTGTGGGGGGAAAGCTGTAGAGAGTGATGCTGGCCAACCGTGCTGCACCCCACACTCTGCTTCTAGTGCCAATATCTGATGGGCGTCATTGACTGAAACCCACTGAAATAAATCATGGCACACTGGTTTCACCTACAGCTTCAAACTCCATTCTACCCCCTTAAGCGTGAATCCTCTCACTAGAGCCACTCACTTACCAGTAATATACTCACTCCAAAGACCCCAAAGCCCGAGTGAACAAAGTGAATCATCAGGTCCTGATGTCTAGGAATAGACTCTTTTATTCTCGTCAATGATATATCGATTCTGTCCTCCTCCAATGTAAAAGTTGTCAAGCCTCAACCCACTTAACAAAGCAATATCCAATACAATAAAATATTCCCTGGAAATGTCCAGCCCTCCCAATGAGGGTGGGCTGGGTGTCATGGAAACAGATTCCCGCAAGCCCTTAGAAAAGTCATTTGATCACTTCAGAAGCAGAATACATTTGGGTCCTTGGATGTGTAAATGTAAATGAAATAGGTAGTTCTGATACATAAAAATGTTACTTCTAGTCTTCCATGAATGGGTGAATAATATTTAAGAGACCTGGCTTTGGGAAAGTCTCAGTCAGGCACTCCTTTTCAAAGAGTTGTGACTGCCCACCTCCTCAAGCTTCTATGAAGTTTTTTATTTTAATGTTAATTTTTTTTAAAATTAGCTCTAGAAAGTACTTTCAGGCAGGAATCTGGGCTAGCCACTGACCCTGACAAAAGTGTAACAATATAAAATGTGTCGGGGGAGGCGGGGGGTTACCTAATTTTCTTCCCTTTTCTGACTGACTGGCTTTTGCCATCTATTTCTTCATTGTGATAATTTTTTCTTCTCAAGGACTTGTGACCACCAGGCACAAAACTATCTTTTCCCTTTCGCAAAATTCTGCAAAGATACCTTTTTTCCTTTGAACTGATCTTTGAAAAGTAGGAAAGATTCTAGCTAGCAAAATAAACTGGCCATTTCAGGTTTGAGAGCTTAGAGAGGGGGGGTATATGTGATATGAATTTCTGACACTGTTCTCCAAGAGATCAGGAAAGACTTGGGCCTAAATTCTTTTCCTCTGCTGCTTCCTGTCACTCTATTCTTTCTGGGCCTCAGTTTCCTCATCTGCAAAGATAAGAAAATGCTGCCTAGAGGTTCTACACCCCATTTAGTAAAATGATGGGTATGAAACACCTTGTAAACCTTGAAGCACTTTATCCATCTCAGCTATCACTGTTCTGGTGACTGTGTTTTTCTAAAGGATGACTATTAGCCTTGTTACCACACTGGAATTGTTTCGATTGTTTTTAAATGCTCCTTATGCACCATTTTATTTGACAGTAATAAAGTGTCATGCATTGGTCATGAGTTTGATATGCCTTATGGCTTTGTGATAAAACATCCACCTAATATTTTTGTAGATAGTTTGATGAGGTTTCCAATGATTTTAAGTGGTGGACCTTTCTGAGTAGGGTGGGATCCAGTGACAGCTGAAACTAGGAATTTTTGCACCTGAAACCAGAAGCCGGAAAGGTGCTCTCAGTTGATGGGTACGGGGGAAGAAGGTAGTGATGGTGGCAAAGGGGGGGGATAGGAACAGGCAGTGACTCCCCCTCCCAGGACAGGGTTGGAGTAAGAATTTGCCCCTTCCCATCATCTGGTAGCCTAAACTATAACCAACAAGTGATTATTAAGTGCCTACTATGTACAAGGCACTGTGCTAAGGCACTAGGGATACAAAGGAAAAACAGATAATGGTCCCTGCCTCCAAAGAGCGATAACTTTCTTTTGGGAGGTTGTAATATTGAAGTGGGTAAGTATTGACATGATATTGAAAAGTGGACTCAAATGATAATACCGAGGGGGGAAGAGAGAAGCTTTTCCATAGGTGGTGGCATATCAGCCGATCTTCTAGGAAGTTGGGGATTCTGAGAGGGGAGGGTGAGGAGAAAGCATTCCATGTGTAAAGGACCTTGCCCGTGTTAAGAAAGGCAAGGGGTAAGAGACAGAATGCCAATTTTAGTGAATAGCAAGTAGGCCAGTATGGCTGGAATGTAGAGTGCATGAAGGGGAGTATTATGAAATAAGCCTGGAAAGGTAGACCAGAGCTAGATCATAAAGGGCTTTAAATGCCAAAATGAGGAGTTTATATTTTATCTGAGAAGCAATATGGAGGCACTGGATGATCTTGAGCATGGGAGTGACATGGCCAGACTTGTGCTTTAGGAAGATTATTTAGGCAGTGTGTGGAGGATGAAGAGCAGAGATTGGAGTTTGGGAGTCCAATTAGCAAACTGCTGCAACAGTCCAGAAGAGAAATGATGAGGGGCAACTGAGGCAGTGGAGACAGGCAGACAGATGCCAAGAGTAGAGAATGTAGAATCTGCAAGCCTCAGCAACTGATTGCATATGGGTGACAAGGGAGAAGAGTCAAGGATGAAGCCAAGATTGCAAACCTGGCTAATTAGAAGGACAGTAGTACCTTTAACAGAAATAGGTTTGGAGGAAGCAGCAGGGAATGTGCTGTTTTGGACTTGTTAAGTTTTGCATTCTGATGGGACATCTTATTGGAGATGTCCAAAGTACAGTTGGTGTCATGGAACTAGAGCTTGGTAGAGAGATCAGGAATGGCTACCTATAATAGATCTGGGAGTCATCTGCAAAGATGATAATTAAACCCATTGGAGCTGATGAGATCAACAAGAAAGGGTACAGAAAGACAAGAGGGTCTAATATTGAGCCTTGGGAGATATTCCCACTTGGGGGGTTAGTCCACGGATAATTATTGTCCAAAAGAGACTGAGGAGGAGAGGTCAGAAAGCTAGAGGAAAACCTGAACAGTATAATGAAAGTTGGGCTAGGAAGAGTATATCCAGGCAGAGGGGTTTAGTTGAGAAGGAAGAGGACTAAGAAAAGGTTACTCGATTTAGCAATTTGAAAGATCCTTGATAATTTTGGAGAGAGTAGTTTCACTTGAGTAATGATATAGAAAGACAATTTGCAAGAGTTTAAAAAGTGGGAGGTAAAGAAGTAGAGGCAAGAATTGTAGGTGTGTTAAGATTAAAATTCCCTGGAGACTGTATCTTAATTTATAATTATTTATCAAATAATAAAAAGAGGATCAGAGAAAGAAAAGGCACCAGCCACATGTGGTCGACTCTTCCCTTCACTCTTGGTGGGCTTTGCCAGCTTCTCAGCCAGTCCCTCAGGTATGCTGGAATGCTCTCCTTGGGAGGCAGCCCTGAGTCCAATAGCATATGTGAGTTCTGGGGTTCCCTTAGCCAGAGTGCACCCTCTGGTGCTTTCCTAGCTGCTTTCTCCTGAGCCTAAGCTGCTCAGCCACACTAAGGGGGCACCAGCAGTGTGTTCTCCTAACCACCTCTCTCTTCTCTGTTCAGGGCAAAAAAAGCATGACTTTTTCCTGACCTAAACTTATACATTCAGTGACGTCACTTTCCTCAGTCCCTCTGATTTGGCAGACTCCAAGGCCGATTGGACACGAGAAGCCACGTGGGACAAGAGGCAAGTGTCTTCTGAATCCTAGAGACCATGGGGCTTCTGGATTCTTCTCAGAGTGCATGTGTCCCCCTGATACAGATAAGTCCCAGGCCTTGTTCTTAATCCAATCAAAGGGTGGGGTTGAGTTGAAACCTCAAAAGAATAGGGGTTCAGAGTAGTAAATTCTCACTGATGGCTTTTTCTAAGAGTTTGGCTGTGAAAGGAAAGATATGATAAAGGATAATAGGTTCCCAACTTAACTCTCCTTGCTAATGCTATGCTTGTTAAGCAGTTAAGTATTAATGATGGTGGCAGTAGTGGTAGTGGGGAAGTCATACATCTTTTTAAAAAATCACCTGCCTTCTCCCTTTACTGTCAATATCTTCTATCCTGTCTGCAGGAGCTCCAAAGCACCCATTTCTCCCTCTTTGAGCTATTGGTGGATGAGGATTGGTTCCTGGATGTGGGTTGCAAATAGCCCATATTATGCTGAGGCATGAAGGCAGTAGGATTAAGTGCACACTCATCAACTGGCCTTGGATAGATATGTGGTCTTCCTCTCTCTCTCCTCTCTAGATAAGAGAAGGGTGGCTGAAAGGAGCACACAATTGAGGAACAAGTATATAGGACTTTTGGGGCTTGAGGGATAGTAAACTTGTTTTTTCCTCAGATCAGGCTTCTCATTGAAGTGAGTGGAGAAAGGATGGATGTAGGCCAGGGCCTGGATAGACAGGATGACAGAGGGGCGAAGTGTGGTGGTCTGGGTAACCCCACCTCTCTGCCCTCTCCCCTCCCTAGGTGCAGCCTTAGAAGAGAAGGTTTAAAGATTAAGGTGTTACCATCACCCGTGACTCCCTTTCCAGCCTTAGTTAAGGGATATGAAGAGGTGCCCAGGGTTTTGGCACTATAGTGGCTATCCAGGAAAGTGGAGATGCCAGCTCGGACTTCTCCATATGCTGGCATATAAGGATCGTGGCACATATACTATTTCCACCAGAGCCCAGACTATTGAAGCTCCTACTCCTCTCCTACTGTAATGTAGGGATCTTCCTAGACTTTCCTCTCCTCGACTATGCATTGGAAACCAATTTGTTACCCTCTAAAATTCAGCTACATCTGGGGCAAAGCCTTTATTTACCCCGCCTTGGTTATGTCTCTGTCCAATGAGACTATAGTCATTTCTTACTTTGTTTTTGAATCTATTCTGATCCTGGTTTCATACATCAGATTGAACACTTCTATTTTAGCAGACTTGCTAAATAAGAATACCAAAGTGGTTTCATGGGTTGCCATAGCCAACGAATTGATCACCAAGTGGTCTGGTTTATATAACTCTTGTATTTAGCTCAGTTAGTCCACTAAACCAGACCCAAGTATGTAATACAGATCATATCTGAAGCCATTCCAGTGTGGTAGAACCTGCCAGAGCTTATGGTCCCCTGGCATAGCTTTCAAGAACCCAGGGTCACCTCTACCCTACATTGGTGATAGAGAGTTTCCTTTAGTGGGAATGTAGCAGCAACTCATCAAAAAGGGAAAACTGTCAGCAGGCTATTTCCTGAGTGCTCATGGACAATAGACCTAAGCCCAAGTAATGGCTCTGAGTGGCACATCCAATTATTGAATCAATCTTGAGGAATTAAAATGGGAAGAGGGGGAAGAGTTGGAGGAGCAGCCTTAGGAAGGTGATGGTAGGATTCTTCTGAAAACAAACAAACAAACAAACAGACAAACAAACAAACAAACAAACACTATTTTCCTCCTTGGAAAGGGCACCAACTGATTGACTGAAGGCCTTTCTCTTATAGCTTTTGACTAGTGCAAAGATTGACATGTGTTGGTAAGGTTGGACCCACTTCTTATAGAGAGAATTAAAGCAGAGTTGAAAACCCAGTCTCTAGCTATCTAAGCACATATAACAAATGGCCTTCAGTTGAGGTGTGGCAAAAAACCCAACAGCGAGGGATACTGCTGACCAAGGATGAAGTCCCAGTGTGTGTCAAAGACAGGGGGGAATCCTCCTCTGATAGGCTGTTTATAAGTAAAGCCAGAGGCACTTTTATGGACACATCTCTCCAATAGTGCAGATGCAGGGTGGAGGGATGAGAGGGTGTTATAGGGCAAATATAAAGAAAGGTAGAAAGATATATATATATATATATATATATATATATATATAGCAATGCACAGGCAGCAGGAGACAAGATCTTTGCTAGAAGACATGGACATTCTCTGGGGAATGCAGCATGAACTGGAGGAGTTGGTTGTCGGGAATTGCCAAGTGGAGAAGCAAGTAGCTTGGCTGCTGGGAACCTGTTGGCTGTTTTGTATCCTGAACTTTGGAGATCTTGGGTTAACATCTAGCAAGTACCTAGACTGAGGAAGGACAAGTCACTGTGATTGGGTGGACCAACAGGATGCCTCTAACCTCAGTTTTGTGGATTACTAGCTGACCAAGGATTTATCCAGTTACCCGATTAAGCGTGCCCCAAATATAGTAGGATGGCAATTGATTTTGAAGTTGTACAGCCAATATGGAACATCATCGTGTTAGACATTGTAACTCACATCCCAGTTGTACTGTTGTGTGTCTATGTTCTGTATAAAATTAGATGGGCTATTCTACTGCGTGGATTATATAATTAAAGTGATTGTGGCATGGTTTTTCAAATATTCTGAGGTAAAGTTGATGCTAAGGATTATGCAACTAAAAATTGACAACATGGAATTGTACATTCAACAGGGAAATACTTGTGGTCTTGCACAGGGCAAATATGGGGAAGTATCTGGCAACATAGCAAGTGGAGAGATTAAATTAGAACAAGAGCATACAATCCAGGAAAGGGAGAGTGAGCCGATTTCTCTTTTCCCGTTATGTGGCCTTCCTATAATTAGGTATAATGACATATTTCATGTTAAACAGCATACACGATTTAAGGCTGAGGACATTGACTCAATTAAAAGGAAATCACCTAAATTTTGTGATGATCTGGCAAAGTTAATAAAGGTATTGTGGTCTGTGGTCAAAACATACGACCCAGATTTTAATGATTTTTTGGTTTGTTTTAGGAGAGGTTTTATCAAGATGGGATAGAGAGAAGTTTGTAGAGGAAACCAGAACGACACAAGGTTTAACAGCATGGCCGGAGAATTGGCCTGAGCTTGATCTTAACTCAGTAGCTAACTATCGCTTACTGAAACAGGTTTGAGAGTCTATCATAAAAACACTGGAGAATAATTCCAGAAGACCCAATGCATGGTCTATGTTTGAGAGAACTAGGCAGACGGGTCAGGAAACGCCTGCTATGTTTCTTGATCAGGTGATTGAGGCCGCAGAATCACAATTAGGGTAACCAAAGTTACTAAAGTAGATAAAATTATTAATTCAATTTTTTAACCTCTTCTCTTAGCTATACACTAACAATGTTTTCTTCCTTCTATGCTTCAAACTGAAATGGCATTTATCTTGGACTGTGTACACCTTTTCCCTTGGGTTTACACTTCCCCTTCCCCCACCACTGGGTATTGGTTACTCTCTACTTGGGGGGAGATAAAAACCAAGGAGGATTTGGAGACCCACTTCCAAGGCGATTCCCCACTATACTTAATATATTAACCAGTGCTTGTCCTCATTATCATCTGGGAATAGGGATCCAATTTGGTTGATATATAACCGATTCCCATTTCCATTTTTAATTTACATGAGAAAATACCAAACATTAGCTGGGGGACAGATATGGCCAATTCCCAAGGGAGGGGAATCATCCCTTGCAGAAAACCTGACCTGGGAAATAGAATAATGAATGGGTATATATAAATATATATATATATGTTGAGGGGAAACTCCATTGCCACCTATGTACTTCCAACTGATTAAAGAAGAAAGGCTTATAACCTTTAACCCCGTTACTGTAGGAATCTATGGTTCAATGGTGAGAACTCATCCTGATTGTGGCATTTGCTTCCTTGCCCTATGTTACAGCTGTATGATTAAGTCTAATTCTTCCATGTTGACAGGAAGGACCTTGTAGATGTCCTATAGTTTCATCACAATGTTGTCCTGAAATGGGTTAACCAGTGGGGGAATCAGGAATTCTTTACTGTGGCTAATACCATAAGATATGTTATAATTATAACAATTTTTGGCATAGCCAGGCTTTGGACCTGTTGAATTCGAGAAAGGATAATGGGAATTGTAAGGATTACATTTATCCTGGGAACTCTTGCCATGTTTGTTTATTCATTCACCCAGGGAGTCACATACCAGGGAAAAGGTGGGGAGGTGGAACCTGAGACATACAATCTAGAAAATCTGTCTGTTCCCGTCAACCACTTCATTTCCTTGACATTCTCTTCCCCAGTTCCAGACATCATCCTATCTCTAAACATAGCTCAGAACCCATGGGACTAGTATCCTACATGACCCTTGCCTTGTATATTATATAAAAGTACCGTTACTGTATATATGTATGATAGCGCCACATAGATGGTGGTCAAACAATGTTAAAGAACCAAAGATTGGCTTTGGGAACTCCAGGTGACCTAGGAGCAAAATCATTGTCCCCTTACGACAGTGCTTTTGCCATCCTCTTAAGAGGTAGCACAAAATTATCTTGTGACAGGATGTTTTGAGGCAAATGAATCCTGCTCTGAATTTCCACGAGACCCCATGCAAAAATGTCTACAAGTTCCAACGTTGTGCAAATACCCTTAACTAGTCATTTGAACCCACATCCTCTCCCCATCAGTTCCCCTGGCCTATGAAGACTGAATGAAGGAGGGAACCATTAGAAACTCTGACATTTTTTCTAGGCATTTGAGCTGCCCTAGTGTGGAAGCGATAAAGACCCAGGCATCTCTACCTATCAAGTAGGAAGGATGATTAAAGCTTGCCATTAATTTGGGCATGCCAAGTTGGAGGCAGGCAGCCTTTTTCAGAACTATCATTGACCCCTTTCCTCTTCCTGTTACAGCCTGAAGATCATCATATCTAGGGTACAATGACCCCCACCCTGGTGCCTGAGATCCATCTGTACCCTTTGCCCAGAACTGCTCTTCCCCTTGCTCCCCCTGTCCTAGCCTCTGGGTATTTTGAACCTTTGCTTTCTTTTGGTGTGAGCTAAGCTTACCACAATAAAAGACCTATTGCTTTCTGCATTATTGGCCTGTGAATTCTTTTGTGAAACCTCCCCAAGACTGAATACTACTGGAACAGACTGAGGATCAATCCTTATCTTAGCTGCCCCAACCCTTTTCCCCAGTGGTTTGTACATCCTGAGTCCTTGGCATAGTGCCGATTTCTTGGCTTTTATTTCCACCCAAGTAAAGAGTAACCAATACCCAGTGGTGAGGGAAGGTGAAATCCAAACCCAAGAGTACAAAATTCTTCAGCACCAAAAAAAGAGTGGGCCACTCAAAATGGGAGAGTAATGTCTGTTGTGCTAATTGTTTTCATTTTGACCAACCATTTTGGGCCCAGCAACCCATTGGGGGGGAGAAAAAAAAGCAGGGGCTGCGAGTGATTATGCTTAAAGATCATTCTGACAAGGGCTTCTTATACCACCTCTGAGGGAGACACTGAGTGCCTTGAATTACCCTCTGTAGCCTTGCAATAAAACTGTCTTGCTACTAACAGTGGCTTGGCCCCATGCTTTCCTTCCCAAGAACCCTCAGACTCACTAGTGACTGCACAGTCAGTCTGAAGGCTAAGACAGCCTCATCCTCAGGATCCAAGTAGGATGAAGTTAGGGCCTGATGGCCAGGGAGCGCTAGAGCTTTGGCTCATTGATTTCAGAGCAAATGCAACTTTAGTCATATTATCTGGGCAGTGGCTGCCCTTTGATGGCTCTCTGGTGGAGCATTGGCTCCGTGGTCTGGATCGTAAGCGCGGCTGCAGCCCTGTAGATGTATGGTGATAGCACAGCTATTGCTCTAGTCTGATAATTGGGGGTGTGATGATGGCCCAGCTTTGGGTTTCACTATATGGCTTGATCATAGCACTGTGCAGAGATTCAAAAGCCTCAAGCTCATGGATTTACATGGTTCTTTTGTGACAGACTCTCTACTGAAACTGGGTACTGTTCAACTGGAATATTTTCTGGAAAATTCTATTCCCAGTGATGGTGGCTTTCCTTATTTATATTCAGCTAGGTTTTGAGCATTAGATAATATCTAGCTCTTCCTGCCTCTGACATTAGGGACACTAGATAGAGATGTTCGAGACCACCAGACATGTCTGAGAGAAAACCTGGCCCCTCCCTATCAAACCCACGACCTTTAGTTTTTTCATTGGGTTTCTTGCTCTGAAGATAAGTGCAACCCTGGCAACCGGGGACTGACAAGAAATGATTGAGAATTTGAAAGAACTTGCTGTACCAATTTGGGGGTGCCTTCTCTCAAAGACCATTTCTGATGAACCCCTTTCCTCTTCTTGCCATGGCCTGAAGAGCATCGCACCCGATGTTCCAGCAACCTCCTGGCTTGTCTTTTTCTTTTTTTCCCCCCCTGCCCTGCCCAAGTTCCTTCCTTCCCAATAATCCAGGTATTCCACTGTAGGCCTTGAGTCTTCTCTTGAGTGAGTTAAATTTAGTCACACTTAAAGGGCCTATTGCATTATCCATTACTGGTCAAATTTTTTTTTTGTTTTGTTTTTTTGTGAAACCCTTTCCAAGGCCCATAATTGGCTCTCTGCCAGTGACTGAGGCATCAGGACAGGGAGTTTGTGACACTATTGTGGATCCTCGGGGTTCAATGAAGCCACATTCTGGTGAGAATAGGATGATGATAGCACAGATATGGCTTTATCCCAGTAATCAGGACATAGAGAGTCCACAGCATTAGACCTGGCCTTGTGGTCGAGTGTGGGCATGGCGAATGTGTGGGTTGGTGGTTGAGATGTTGTACATCCTCAGCCCAAAGGCCAAAGCCTTGGAAAAAATCTCTAGGAGTTGCAATCTAGTGAAATCTTGGTAAGCAAGTTGATTTCATTTGTCCTTAGGACTTGGTAAATTTGTGCTGCCACTAGTTTTCCTGGCCCTGGAGTAAGGGTACAATTCTGGCAGAGCCTTAGCTCAAAAGCAATGTTTGTGGCTTGGTAATGGTGTGGGTAGCTGTCCTGTTGGACACAGACTTTTGCTTAGAAAGTTGGGGGTGGGAATAACACTGTCATTGCATGGTCCTCAGCAACCCAAGCCCAGTTTGAGGTTTGGTGACCACAGTCTTCACAAAGTATGGTTTCATGAGACCTTATGAAAAACAGAGGCAAATTCTCAAGGTGAGAGAGCTCAGGGTTTAGCTGTTTAGAGCTCTGGCAAAGATTGTGAGAAGGGCTTTATAGCACACACACTTATAACCACTCTAAAAGAACACAGTTGACCTCAGGGTTCCATGACAGTTGGAGGCTAAAGTGTTTGGTAAAATTTCTTAGGAATTGGGGAAGGGTGAGGGCAAGGGAAGGACTACATAAGGGAAAAAGGGTAGTGGCAAATACCTGGAAGAACATTAATTTGGTATCCTATACTGGCATTTTAGTTGTAAAATACAAGACACAATTCCTATTCCTTTTGGATTTATAGTATGTATTTGAGAATTTCCTTGGGAAATGGACAGTAATCCAAACATTTAGGTTGGCCATAAAAGGGCATGAGAAAAGGAGGAAAAGGCAGCATCTTGGACAAGCAAGCTCTGAAATACTTTTAAGTCCTATTCCATGATTTTGCTTTTTAATGTCTTAAAAATAGACATTTCTCACCTTAGAAAGATGTCAATTCATAGTTTCCCCACCTTCTGGAGAATGAAGTTTTATTTTTTTTGCAGGTTGGTACAAAGGTTGTATTTATACTTGATTTCTTTAAGTCAAGAGGAGGGACAAAATTAGAAGAAATATGAGTATAGACATTGAAGAGCACAAACTAAGAGACTATTTTCTCCAAGGTGAATGTCTTGGGTAAAACCTTATATAGACTATACAGGGAATAGCATTTTAAGGGAAGAAGCACTATAGAATAGGTCTGATTAGATTCAAGAGTGGTACCTAACATCTTTTCTCAACTTGATGCTGATCAAGAAAGTTGATCTATGTTTTCCAGATTCATGTCACTGTCCCCAACTGTATTTAGGAAAATAGTATTGTAAAAAGGACTAATCTTATCCCTTATTAACTTATCTCCTATTTTAAATTTAAATTTCTTTAAAAAAACTCATCCCATTATAAAAACATTCATAGTCATACTCTTTGTGGTGGCAAAAAATGGAAAAATCATAGGGTGTTCCTTGATTGGGGAATGGCTGGACAAATTGTTGATGGTGATAAACAAATATGTGATGGAATATACTCCTGGACTGTAAGGAATGATAAACTGGAGGATTACTATATGAACTGGAACTGATGTCCAGGAACTGATGAAGAGGGAAATGAGCAGAAGCAAGAGAACATTATACACAGAAAGTGAATGGGATTGTGGAACAATACAATGAAATGGACTTTGCAAATAGAAAACAATCCCAAGGGACTTTAGAGAAAAAATGTTATCCACATCAAGAGAAAGAACTGTGGGAGTAGAAACACAGAAGAAAAACAAATGACTTAACATTTGTTTATATGGATATATGATTTGGAGTTTTGGTTTTAAAAGATTGCTTTATTGTAAAAATGAATAATATGGAAATAGGTATAAGTGATAGCATTTGTATAACTCAGTGGAAGTGCTTATTGGATCTGGGAGGAGGAGGGAAAGAAAATAAAATATGTATACATGAAAAAATATTTTAAAAATTAAAAAAATAAAAAAAAACCCATCCCAATGCTAAGAAGCTGAATTCCACTCTTATGATATTTCATCTTCGAAAATTGCAAGATGTACAGTGCCAGTCACAGAGTAGGAGATTAATACCTTTTGAATGGAAATGAATAAAAAGCATAAACAACCTGAAAATTTAATCCAATTAAAAGGATTGATTTCTATCTCTCATTGATGATGCTGACAAATTAGTAATTTCTAACATAGGAATGAAGAGTCTTTAGCACAGTCAGGGTCAGTGGGAATGCTGAATTATTGGGAAGGAAGAATTGTTAATAACTTACACAATATAGCACTTTATAAAGTGTGCAGAATACTTATTTCATCCTTACAATAGCTTTTTGGGGAAGGCACTACTGTTATTATTAACTTTACTAATGAAGAAATTACAGGTTAGAGACTTGAAGACAATTGCCTAAGGTCATACAGCTACTAGGTTTCAGAGATGGGATCTGAACCCAGGTTTTCTTGAGTCAGGCATTTTGGACACAAGATTCTATTACTTCTCTTATTAGAGAGCAGGGAGGAAAAGTACTGAGAAGGAAGCAGGACTGATAATTTTTAAGGTGGTGAAATTCATGAGAAAGGAGGATATGTGTTAGGGAGGGGATAGAGAGGGGATGTTAGGGAGGATGACACTGTAGATATTTAAGTAGAAGCTGAATGACCATTTGAAGGCATGGGTCAGTTATCACGTGCCAGGAAGTTAGACTTACTATCCACCAAGGCCCTGTTCTAACTTACAGAATTCTTTGATTATCTCTGTGCATATGGAAAGCTCCATCTGCCTATAAAATTGGTCAACTGATCAGCAGTGAGGGGAACAGGAACCCAGTGTGCAGCCTAGTGTATATGGAGTGGTGAAGAGGGACTGAGAGAGTCCAAGAAAACAAGCCCTTTGTGAACTATTACTTCCCTGTCCCCCCAGTCCTTGTCATTTTCATATTCAATACTCATTGTTTCAAATCCTCTCTCTCGTCTTTGGTTTGATACTCACAGAAATGCCATGAGTTAGGTAGGACAGGAATTATCCTCATTAACAGAAGAAAAATCTGAGACATTGACATCTGTGTCTCTTCATACCAAATCTTAATTGGTTTCACCATCTTATAGTTGTCTTTTGAAAGAGCTTAACTACCTTCCATTCTACTTGCTTAATAATGTTGAAGGACTTTAATATATTTTGCCAGTATAGGAGAGAAAGAAGAAGTTCGAATTTGATCATGAGAGGATTAGGTCATTCCTTCCTGGGTTTCAGGAAATTTTCACAGAAACCCAAAGTTAGAAGGGACTATAGATACCAACTAGTCTAACTTTGGTAACTGAACTAGAAATCCATTTTATATTATCTCTCTCACTCAAAGACCTCTGGAGAAGGAGGGAATAAGGATTGCACATTAAGAGTACTGACAATTTTTATGTGGTTATTTCTTCTGTCACTCCTCATTTTTCTGCCATGATTTTCTTTGTGAAACGTTCATTCTCTTCCCCCACTGCACCCCCATCCTTGTGTTTGCCCACATTGTTCTTTTCTTCACCTGCCACATCTGTTATTATTTTGAGGGGAAGAAATGGAGGGTGCTTGGTTACATCTGCCCTCTTTCTGCCTTCTTGCTTAGAAATCTCAGAAGTCTCTCTTTAAAAAGCATATGAACAGTCATCCAGAGGAAGAGAGTGTGATGATAGCCTGAGGAATCTACAATATGGGATCAGGAACTCGAATGATGTCAACAGTTTGGGTGAATGTTTGTGAACAGGTTTGTAGTAAGGAGAATCAACTACTGGCCATCAGGGAAGATAAAATACATTGTTAATTGTAATAAACCCCAGAGAACTTGTCAATCTCATAATTAACTATATTTTTCTTGTCTCAAAGGGCTTAGAGCTGAGTCCAAGATCTATCTATCCAGAGTCAAAATTAACCCCAGTGGCCCCAAATCTGTACCACAACTTCCTTGCTTGAAGCAGTCCCAAACTGGTGTTTGGGGAATGTAGGAAGGTTAACACAGGCCATTATCTTGGTCCTCAAAACAATAAGACAGCTTGCTTGCATCAGAGCATAACTGACACCACTGAAAAACAGGTTGAACTGTTTAGCTGATGGACCACAAATTCTGAATATTATGGGCCATTTCAAGAACCAAAGTGAGAGCCATTCCACTGTCTAGTGTTAACTAATCTTTGTACTAACCCAGATGCCAGCACATTTAGAGTCTGACTTTGGAATAAAATTCATTTACATTCATTGTTCCTGACAAGTCGTGATATATCTAATGGAAGACATTCTTGATATCTTCATTTAGATTCCATTAATGGATATCTATGAAAGCCTTTACAATTTTTATGGTAGCCCAGGAAAATGTTGGTTGTCCTGAGTAGCCAAACTTAAAAAATGATCTGTCCTTATTAGACTAAATACTGTAAAAGTCCTTTACCAGTTTGTTTTCTGGAATAGTTAACTGTTTTTAGAAGAAAATACATTATTTCTTTTTTGGTAAAATTCATTCATGTCATCAGATTTTTGGTAGGTAATATTCAGCAACCTGTTAGACTACCTTAATGTCAATATAAATCAGTATTAGTGTGACAGAATCATCATTGGGAAATTACTTGGGTGTTATCATCTATTAAATATTCATAAATAGCATTTGAATTTGCTATCTTAAATGAATTTAAAGTGATATATATTTGGAATAGATTAAGTGCTCATCTTGCTGGTGACAGATATTGGTGTTCTAGACTAAGCAGGAGTACAAATTGACCTAGAGAGCAGAATAAATTGCATTTTTTGTTAGTTGATTCAGCAGACATTTATTGAGGGCCTACTATGTGCACAGTATTTAGGGGATGTTTAGGGATAAGTAAGAAACAGACCATGACTCCATAAAACTTAAATTACTTTGTCACTTTGTTATAAAGTTTTACTGTTGAGCAGATTCATTATAAGACAGATTCAAAGGGAGTTTAATCTCCCTTTTTTTCTCCAACTCTCCTCCTCCATGCTAGAAATGATTCCTCTCTCTTCTGAAATCTCTACTATATTGCACTCTAATATATCTCTACTATATTTTTGTGACCTCATTTTTTACATTATAATTTTTAATATTATTTTTCTGACATTTTGCAATTCATGTTCTTTTCTTCCTTTCCCTCCCACCTCCCCAAGAAAGCAAGTTATATGATATAGATCATACATTTATTATTATATAGTACATATTTCCATGTTCTTCATGTTGTGAAACAAGACATTTTGCTTATGCTAAAGAAAAATTCATGGAGGAAATAAAGTAAAGAATGGTATATTTCAATTTGCATTTGGACCTCCTATTCCTTCTAAAACTGTGGATATTCTTTTTCATTATTTGGAGTTGTCCTGGATCCTTTCCTTCTTGATAATAAAATCATTTACAGCTGGTCATCTCACATGATTGTTATTACTATGTACAATATTCTCCTGGTTCTGCTCAGTTCACTTTGTATCATTTCATGTCTCCTAGTTTTTTGTAATCATCTTATTTATCATTTCAGGGTTTTTTTTTGTGATCATCTTGTTTATCACTTATTTTTTAATTAAAAAATTTAGTTACACATAGCAACAAATTTTGACAATTGTTTTTTGACATTTTAGAATTGAGATTTTTTTCCCTCTACCCCTCTCTCCTTCCTGAGGCAGTAAATAGTCTGATATATATTATACTAGTACTTTAATGTAATATATATTTCCATATTGCTCATATCATGATAGAAGACATATGACACATATAATAGAAATATCTGAAAGAAATTTAGTGGAATATCGAATTCTTTGGTCTGCATTCAGATTATAATTAGTCCTGGTTTTTTTGGAAACTCAATTTGCTAATAATAGTTTAGTCCTTCACAGTTAGTTGATCATCGTATAATATTTTTGTTACTATATACATTGTTCTCCTGATTCTGCTCACTTCACTTTGCATCAGTTAAGTCTTTCTGGGTTTTCCTGAACTCATCCTGTTCATCATTCCTTACAGCACAAGAATATTCCATTACAGCCAGGTTGGCTAACATGTCCAGAAAGGAAAATAGATATTGGAGGAAATGTGGAAAAACTGGGACACTGATACTCTGTTGGTGGAACTGTGAACTGATATTTTAAAGTAGTAAACAATTTCTGGACATGTTAGCAACCTGGTAGGTGTGAGGTGGTATTTCATAGTTATTTTAAGTTGCATTTCTTTAAGCAGTTGTGTTCTGGAGCATTTTTTTTCATATGACTAGGGATAGTTTCAATTTCTTCCTCTGAGAATTACTTGTTCATATTCTTTGGCCACTTTCCAATTGGGGAATGCTTTGTATTAGAAATTTCACTCAGTTCTCCGTGTATTTGACAAATGAGGCTTTTGACAGAGACACTTGCTATAAGATTTCCCCTCCCCCATGCCCCAATTTGTTTTTCTAATCTTGATTGCATTGGTTTTATTTGTATAAATCCTTTTTAATTTAAAGTGACCAAAATTATTTCATTTTTAAAAATATTCTCTATGTCTTGCTTGGTCATAAATTATTTCCTTTTGATGATATGGGAGATTTTGACTTTAAATGATCATTCTATTGCAAATACAAATAATATAGAAATAGGTTTTGAACAGTGATACATGTATTACCCAGTGGAATTGCTCCTCAACTCAGGGAGGGGGGAGGGAAGTTGGGAGAGAAAGAATATGAATCGTATAACTATGGAAAAATATTCTAAACAATCAAAAATAAATAAATAAATAAATTCTTCCCTTATCCTTAGGTCTGACAGTTAAACTTTTCCATGTTCCCTTAATTTGTTTAGATGTCACCTTTTATTTCTAGAAGTATTCATTTTGACTTTATCCTGGTGTATCGTGTAAGATGTTGATCCATGTCTAGTCTCTGCCATACTGTTTTCCATTTTTTTCAAAAGTTTTTGTCAAATAAGTGAGTTCTTTCCCCCAAAGCTTGAATCTTTGGGTTTATCAAACTCTAAGTTGCTAGGGACATTACTGCCAAGGGTTGATTACCTAATCTATTCCATTCATCCACCACTCAGTTGGTACCCAAAACTGTTTTGATGATTACCACTTCATAGTATAGTTTGAGATCTGATATGGCCAGACCTCCTTCCTTCATATTTTTTTCCATTAGTTCTCATAAATTCTGGCCTTTTTTCTCCTAGACCAACTTAATTATTATTTTTTCTAGTCCTATGAAACAATTTTTGGGTAGTTTGGTGTAGCACTGACTAGGTAAATTAATTTACATAGAATTGTCATTTTCATTATATTGACTAAACCTTTCCATGAGAAATTCATGTTTTTCTAATTGTTTAGGTCTGACTTTGTGTGAAATGTTTTATAATTGTGTTCATGTAGTTGCTTGGTTTGTTTTGGCAGGTATTTCATATTTTCTAGAGTCATTTTCAGTGGAATTTCCTTATCTATCTCTTGCTGCTTTTGGGGGGATTTTGTTGGTGGTAAGTAGAAATGCTGATGACTTATGTTGATTTATTTTTTATCCTGTGACTTTGCTTAAGTTAATTTTCTTTTTTTATTTTTTTTTGGTGGGTTCTCTAGGTATACAATCATATCATCTGCAAAGAGCGATAACTTTGTTTCCTCATTGCCTATTCTCACTGTTCTTATTGATATAGTGAGCATTTCTAGTAAAATAATAAATAATTATGGTAATAAATAAAGAGCATCCTTGATTTACTCCAGACATATTCAGAAGGGTTTTAGTTTATTCCTATTATGGATAATATTCGCTGATGATTTTAGATATATGCCACTTTAAGGAAGCTTTCATTTGTTTTAGTGTTTTAAAATATTTTTATAAAGAATGGGTGTGTTGTGTTTTGTCAAATATTTTTTCTGTATCTATTGAAATAATCATGTGGCTTCTATTGGCTTTGTTGTTGATATATTTGCTGATTATTTTCCTAATGTTGAACTATCCCAGCATTAGTGGTATAAAACCCATCTGATTGTGGTGTATGATTCTTGTGATGTGATTGCCATTTCTTAGGGAAGGATAGTATTCTATTAGAAGCATATAGCACAAGTTGTTCAACCATTCCACACTTGATAGATATCCCTTCAGTTTCCAGCTCTTTGTCACCACAAAAAGAGCTGCTATATTTTTGTACAGGTAAATTCTTTCCTCCTATCTTTTAATCTCTTTGGGATACAGACCTAGTAGTGATATTGCTGGGTCAAAGGATATGCAGTCTTATGGCCCTTAAGGCATAATTCCAGACCCGCCCCCCCAAAATGGTTGTATTGGTTCACATATCCATGAATTAGTGTCCCAATTTTTCCATATCACTGCCAACATTTATTATTTTCCTTTTTTGCCATGTTAGCCAGTCTGGTGGATGTGAGGTTACTTCAGAGTTGTTTTAATTTGCATTTCTTTAGTGGCAATTTGGAACATTTTTCATATAACTAAAGATAGTTTTAATTTCTTCATCTGAGAATTACCTGTTCATATCTGTTGACCACTGATAAATTGGGGAATGCTTTGTATTCTTATAAATTTGACTCAATTCTCAAAAATATTTAAGAAATGGAGCCTTTATCAGAGAGAGACTTGCTAAAAAGATTTTCCCCCATTTTGTTGTTTGCCTTTTAATCTTGTTTGCATTGATTTTGTTTGTGCAGAAACTTTAATTTAATGTAGTCAAAATTATCTATTTTACATCCCATAATGTTCTTTATGTCTCAATTTAATGTACATTCTTTCCTTAGTCATAGGTCTGACAAGTAAATTACTTTGTGCTTTCCCAATTTGTTTTTGGTATTGCCCTTTATTTGTAAATCATGTATCCATTTTGACTTTACCTTTGTAAATGGTGTGAGATTTTGGTCTATGCCTAATTTCTGCCATACTATTTCCCAGTTTTCCCAGCAATTGTTTTTAAATAATGAGTTCTTATCCCAAAAGCTGGGGTCTTTGGGTTTATCAAATACTAGGTTGCTTAGGTCCTTTCCCTCTGTATATTATGTATCTAATCTATTCCATTGATCTACCATTCTATTTCTTAGTCAGTACCAGACTGTTTTGATTACTGCCTTGTAGTACTGTTTGAGACCTGGTACTGCTAGGCCACCTTCCTTCACATTTTTTTCCATTAATTCCTTTGATATTCTTGATCTTTTGTTTTTCTAGATAAATTTTGTTATTTTTTCTAGTTATATAAAATAATTATTTGGTAGTTTGGTTCATATGGCACTAGATAAATTGATTAATTTGGGTGGAATTGTCATTTTTATTATATTAGTTCAGCCTTCCAATGAACAAATAATAGTTTTCCAGTCATTTAGATCTGGCTTCATTTGTGTGAAAAGTGTCTTGTAGTTGTGTTCATAAAATTCCCAAGTTTGCTTTGGGAAGTAGATTCCAAGGTATTTTATATTGTCTAGAGTTATTTTAAATTAAATTTTTCTTTCTCTTGCTGTTTAATTTTATTGATAATATAGAAAATGCTGATGATTTATGTGGATTTGTTTTATATCCTGTAACTTTGCTGAAGTTGTTAATTGTTTTGATTAGTTTTTCAGTTGATTTTCTAGTTATACCATCAGATCATCTACAAAGAATGATAGCTTCATTTCCTCATTATCTATTTTAATTCTTTAATTTCTTCTCTTATTTCTATAGCTAGCATTTCTAGTTCAAAAATAAATAATTGTGATAATAATGGGGGTGCTTGTTTCACTCCTGATCTTATTGAAAAGAATTCTAACTTATCCCCATTAGAGATAGTTTGCTATAGTTTTAGAGAGACACTACTTATCATTTTGAGAAATGTTCCCTTTATTCCAGTGTTCTCTAGTGTCTTTAATAGTGATGGGCATTATATTTTGTCAAAATTTTTTTCTGTATCTATTGAAATAATCATATATTTTTGTTGGTTTATTATTGACATGCTCAATATGTTGATAGTTTTCCTAATATTGGACCACCTCTGTATTCCTTATATAAAACTCATCTGGTCCTAGTGTATGATCCTTGTGATATTTTGCTGTAATCTCTTTGCTGGTATGTTGTTTAAGATTTTTGCATCAATATTCATTAGAGATATTGGTCTATAATTTTCTTTCTCTATTTTTATTCTTCCTGCTTTATATATCAACACTATGTTTGTGTCATAAAAAGAATTTGGTGGAGTTCCTTCCTCAGCTAGTTTATGATAGTTTATATATTAATTTGTTTAAACTATAGTTCTATATATGGGATCATATGACATAGGATCATAAATCTGAAGATGGAAGGATCTTATAAGCCATCTAGTTTTATACCCTCATCTTATAGTTGAAGAAATTCAAGCCTGTGGAAGTTGTCACTTGCCAAAGGTTGTACTGATAAATATCAGACATGGGGCTGGAAGCCAAGTTCTCTGACTCCAGAATCACTGCTCTAGAAGAGAAGTTCTTAACCTTATTTATGTGATATTGATCCCTTTGGAAGACTGGTGAAATTTTTAGAATCCTTTTTTAAATTATATTTTAAGTATAACCCCTCAAGATTAAAAAAGAAACATTTAAATATAGATATATTTCTATATATACATATATATACACACATATATGTGGCAAGTATATATCTATACTTAATCCCTATCTAGATAATGTACATATACATATATGCTAAATACATGAACCTGAGATAAAAAATACTCTAGAATGTGAGATTATTTAAGACTTTATTTTTATTTATTTATTTAAAACCCTTACCTTCTGCCTTGGAGCCAGTACTATGTATTGGCTCCAAGGCAGAATAATGGTGAGGGTAGGCAATGGGCAATAGGCAAGTGACTTGCCCAGGGTCACACATCTGGGAAGTGTCTGAGGTCAGATTTGAACCTAGGACCTCCCATCTCTAGGCCTGGCTCTCAATCTCTATTCACCCAGCTGCCCCCCATTTAAGACTTTAAAAAATGTCCATGTTATTCATTTTTGTAAGTGAATAATCTTATAAACCCAAACCTCCAAATCATATACCTGAGTAAGTAAGTGATAAAAAACTTGATGTTTTCATCTGCATTTATACCTCAACAGTTCTAGAGGTGGGTAGCATTCTTTTTCCTAAGTCCCCCAGAATTGTCCTTGATCATTGTATTGCTATTAGTAGCAAATTATATTTGATTATCTATTATATTTGATTATCCCACAATATTTCACTTACTGTGTATAATGTTTTCCTGGTTCTGCTTATTTCACTCTTTATCAGTTCACACAGGTATTTCCATTTCTTTCTGAAATCATCCTGTTCATTATTTCTTATAGCACAATAATATTCCATTACCACCATCTACCACATTTTGTTCAGTCATTCCCCAACCGAGGGATATCCCTTTAGTTTCCAATTCTTAGCTACCACAAAAAGCTAAGCTATAAATATTTTTTTACAAACAAGTTCTTTCCTTTTTTTTTATCTCTTTAGGAAACAGAGTGGTATTGCTGGATCAAAAGGTTCACATTCTTTTATAGTCCTTTGGTCATAATTTCAAATTGCCCTCCAGAATGATCAAATCAATTCACAACTCCACCAGCAATGCATTAGTGTACCTATTTTGTCACATTCCCTCTAGCATTTATTATTTTCCTTTTTTTGGCCAATTTGCTAGGTGTAAGGTTATAGCTCAGAGTTGTTTTAATTTGCATTTTTCTAATCAGGAGGGGTATGTAAGACTTTTTACTATTCCCTCCATCCTACTTAACAGTTTTCTATGCTTTAATTTTAAGATGTGGATAGTGAAGACACATCTTAACAGGAAAGCTCCAGAATCATTTAATAATAAATGAGCATAGTCAGACTTGGGAGGAATAAGAATGAGGAGCCCAACTGTTCTTGTTACTTCTGCTACATCTCTGAATTCCTTGGGAATTTTGAGTCTAATGCACTAATGGGTAGCTAACCATGTTGAAGTCATAACCTCAGCCTTTGAGGAGCCCCAGAGACAGCACTCTGGGACCTTCTCAGCCTTGTAGCACTTTGAAATGGCTACTTCCTTATATATCAGGCAATTTTGGATAACACCTTGTGTGAGACACTCAAGGAGCTGTGGAAAACAAAAGGGAATGGACTAAATGAAAGAGGGGTCAGTGGAAATGAAAATAAAAGAAAAGAAAAGCAGGAATCACATCAACAGCCATTCGATATCCCAGGACAGACCACTCTTCATAAATCCTCTGGGTATTTGAATTCATTCAAGTCTTTTGACAGCATCTTAAATATCTCCTTTTGTTATTTCTATTATGATTAACCAAAGGTTTCAATGTTTCATTCTAGCCACCTTCCTCATTCTGATATCCTGAAAACAAAAATGAAAGCTTAAAAAAAATCTATTGACTTTGGAGTCCCTTGCAAGATATTTGATTCTGTGATTCTTCTTGACAAACATCCTGCCTGATTTCTCATTTGTACTGGACCTCTGGCATTTTGGGTGTTTCCTTGGACTCAGTTGGGCCCTTTTCTCTTTTTTCATAATGACTAAGTGGGGCATTGGATATTGTGCTGGACATGGAATTAAGAAGACTTGGGTTGATATTCTGTCTCAGTCACTTACTGACTGTGAGAGTGGTTTAACTTCTGTCAGCCTCAAAACACTTAAAATTACTAGTTATTACTATTACTACTCTTTAAAAAAACTCCAAATTTCCAGGTTTCTTTTAATTTTTACTCCAAATCAAACTTTCCATTTTGTCAATTAAGAAAAATATCATTTAACAAATAATACTGATTCAATCTTATGAGAAAGTCCTAAATGTAGGATGCTGAGAATTAAGTATGACTAGAAGGAATATAAACAGAAAGAAAAAGGAAAACTTGTCATGTCATGATAACTGGAAGAATAACTTCTAAAGGGCCAGGCAGATTGAAGCTCTGGGCTTCCCTGTGACTCCTGGGTCCACAATGACCTGGGAAAGTCTAGGTTTGGGTGAAGAGAAATGATGAACTCTGGTGAATCATTGAACATAGGGAGAGTCAAACAGAGCTAAATGCTGAGATGAGCCAATGAGAACAGGTAAACTCAAAATAGGGCAGCAATAGTTAATTTAACAAAATCATAAACACCGGAATTTGAAATACATTAGAAGTACCTGAACATGGAAGCTATAAAAGCAAAAGAAAGATGACAAGAATTAACTGGTATATAACTAATAAAGATGGTACATGCTCCTTTCTTGAAATTTCAGGCCAGTGGGGGTTATGTTTTACAGGCAAATGCATCTTTTAATGCCTTACATCAGTCTAGTTGGGAAGTAGTTACACTGTGGGTAAGATGTTGCTTTTCTTTACTCAGAACACTTCTAGGATTTTATATTTTCAGAAAGTTTGATTAATAGAATAAAACTGACATGTTTCATTTTTCTTATTTTTTGCCTATATCAATGAAAACAGAAGAGATACAGAGGCCTGAAGATTATGATGTTAACTTATGTTTTATATTCAGCATTAATTTGACTATGATTTTTTAAAAAAATGCAAACACCAAAATATCTATCCCAATTTTATTCAGTGAACCAGAAACCTGTGGTTGGTATAGCTGTTCCTATAAAGTCTACCTTCCCACAGACAGTTCAGACACAAAAACATCTGTACCATGATTTACTAGATGTGCAAAAGCCATTTGCACAGGAAAAATGCACTGATAACTTTTTAGTGCTCCAGGTGGGGTGATAAAGAATAAAATGGGATGAGGGCGTGCCCTTTCTATGAAACCACAGGAAGTATTGGGTAAAATGTATGGTCTTTATCCTCAAACCTTTGGATTTGACATTCAAAGAAAGGGTAAAAATACTCAAGTGTGACTTCAGGTCAGATTCTTCATTTGTCTCAAATGTTCAGAAAATTAAATATAAGCTTAAATTGAGGAATACAATTTGCTAAGCAGAATATGGATCATAGAATTATTTCTTTGCCTAATTATTTCTAAACTTGTAGTCATGGTGGCATCAGTGACTTCTTTTCCAAATCCAAAAGATTTTTCTTAGACCCCAGTTTCCTTGTCTTTGTCAGCACCATATGGGATATGTGAGAAGACATTTTCCTAAGTCAGTGAGAAAAGATCCTAAAACTAGACAGAAGTCTGTGGAATTCACACAAGAAGGGAAGGAGAGGCAGGCAGCACTGTGATAGGAGGTGGCCAAATCAGCAAACAGAATAACATTGGAATCTATTTACTTACTGGTTCTTATAACAAGTGCCCTGAGATTATAGGATCAGGCATCATAGGTATAGAGCTAAAGGTTCTTTAGGATCTATCCTACTTTTTTTGTGAACTGAGGCAGAGAAGGGTCAAGTGACTTGACCAGGTTCACATAGCTAGTTAATGTCTGATGCAGGATTTGAACCCAGGTGCTGCTCAGTCTTCATTGATAAAATAGCCCTTTTGGCAGCCTCACATTCATAATACTTAACATTGAGAGCTTCATCTATAAGAGTGGGTGTAGGTATATGGGCCAGAGGAACTGTTTTGACCTGCTTCTCTCTTTTCATCCACTTTTTTTCTGGCCTTTTTAATTCAAAGGTATTTTATTTTCCCAGTTATAGGTAATAATTTTCATCATATGTTTTCTAGAATTATAAGCTCCAAACTATCTCCTTATATCCCTGCCTTCCTCCTACTTAGAGATGGTAAGCAATTTGATCTAGGCCATACATGTATTATCATGCAAAACACACTTCTATATTGGTCATTGTTGTACGATCACACTAGTACAAACCCCAAACCCCAAACCCCAAACGAAAACCGAAAATACACTGATGTGAAAGATAGTGTGCTTTGACCTGCATCCATCTCACTCCAACAGCTCTTTCTCTGGAGGTGGACACCATTCTCCAATATAAATATCTCATGATTGGCCCAGATCGTTGCATTGCTGAGAGCAGTCAAATCTTCACAGTTGATTATTGTACGATATTGCTTTTACTGTGTACCATGTTTTCCCAGTTCTGCTTATTTCTGCATCAGTTCCAGCTTCTTCTGAAATCATTTTACTTAACATTTTTTATAGCACAAAAGAATTCCATCAATGATGTACACCACAATTTGTTTAGCTATTCCCCAATTGATGGACATCCTCTTGATTTCCAATTCTTTGCCACTATAAAAAGAACTGCTATAAATATTTTTTCTACAAGTAGGTCCTTTCCCCCTTTTTAATGATCCCTTTTGTATACAGAACCAGCAGTGTTATTTACAGGATCAGTAGTTTTTTAGCCTTTTGGGGATAGTTACAAATTGTAGTACAGAATAGTTGAATCAGGTCACAACTCTACCAATAATGCATTAGTGTCCCAATTTTGTCAAATCCCCTACATCATTTATCATTTTCCTTTCCTATCATATTAGTCAATATGAGAGGTGTGAGGAAGTATCTCAGTGTTGTTTTAATTTGCATTTCTCAAATCAAGAATGATTTAGAAAATTTTTCATTATTATTGATAGCTTTGATTTATTCAACTGAAAAATTGCTCGTTCATGTTCTTTGACTATTAGTCAATTTGGGATGGCTTATATTCTTATAAATTTGACTTGGTTCTCTATGTATTTGAAAAGTTAGACCTTTATCAGAGAATTTCTCCAGTTTGTTGTTTCTCTTCTAATCTTGTTTATATTAGTTTTCTTTGGACAAGAGCTTTTAAAATTTAATATAATCAAAATTATTCATTTTACAACTTATAATGCTCTTTATCACTTGTTTGGTCATACATTTCTTCCCTTCTCCATAGATCTGCCAGGTAACCTATTCTATGTTCCCCTAAATTAGTTATAGTATGACTCTTTATATTTAAATCATATATCTTTTTTTATCTTTGCACAGGGTATGAGATATTGGTTTATACCTAGTTTCTGTTACACTGTTTTCCAATTTTCCCAGGCATTTTTGTTAAATAGTGAGTTCTTTTCCCAAAAGGAGGGGGTCTGTGGCTTTATAAAACACTAGTTTGCTAAGGTCATTTATGCCTGTGTATGGTGTGTATTATTTATTTGATTTATCTACCATTCTGTTTCTTAGCCAATACCAGAGTGTTCTGATGATTATTGCTTTGTAGTAAAGTTTGAGATTTAGTACTGCTAGGTCACCTTCCTTTACATTTTTTTATTTGTTCTCTTGTTATTCTTGATCTTTTGTTCTTCTAGATGAATTTTGTTATTATTTTTTCTAGTGTTATAAAACAATTACTTGGTAGTTTGATTGGTATGACACTGAATGAATGAATTAATTTAGGTAGAATTGTCATTTTTATTATATTTCCTCCGCCTGCTCATGAGCAATTAATAGTTTTCCACATGTTTAGATCTCACTTTGTGTGAAAAGTATTTTGTGATTGTGTTCATATAATTCCTGGGTTTGTCTATGCAGGTGGGTTCCCAGGTATTTTATATTGTCTAGTGTTATTTTAAATGTAATTTCTCTTTCTACCTCTTGCTGCCAAACTTTCTTTTTGGTAATATATAGAAATGCTGATGATTTATGTGGATTTATTTTGTGTTGTGCACTTTACTAAAGTTATTATTTCAACTAGTTTTTTTAGTTGATTCTTTGGGATTCTTTAGGTATACATATCATCCATGAAGAATGATAGTTTAGTTTCCTTACTGCCTACTTTAATTCTTTCAGTTTTTTTCTTATTTGCCAAAGCTAGCATTTCTGATAAAATATTAAACAATAGTGGTGATAATGGGCATCCTTGCTTCACCCCTGAGTTTGTTGGAAAGGCTTCTAATTTATTCCCATTGCAGATGATACTTACTGATGATTTTAGGTAGATATTACTTAACATTTTAAGGAATGACTCATTTATTCCCTTGATTTCTAGTATTTTTAAAAATAGGAATGGATGTATTTTGTTGAAGGCTTTTTCTGCCTTAAGATAGTCATGTGATTTATATTAGTTTAGTTACTGATATGGTCAATTATGCTGATAATTTTCCTAATCTTAAACCAGCCTCATTTCTGATTTAAATCCCACCTGGTCAGAGTGAATGATTCTTGTGATATATTGCTGTAATTTCCGTGCCAGTATTTTATTTAAAATTTTTGCATTCTATATTTCTTAATAAAATTGGCCTATAATTCTCTTCTTTTTTTGCTCTTCTTAGCTCAGGTTATAGTACCATATTTGTGTCATAAAAAGAATTTGCAAAGATTCCTTCTCTATCTATTTTCCCAAAAGAGTTTATATAATATTGGGATTAATTGTTCTTTGAATGTTTGATAGAATTTACTTGTGAATATTCAGATCTGACCCTGGGGATTTTTTCATAGGGAGTTCATTGATGGTTTTTTCAATTTCTTTTTCTGAGGTGAGATTATGTTAATATTCTTTTTCTTCTTTTGATAATATGGGGACAATTTATATTTTTGTAAATATTCATTTCACTTACTTTGGCAGATTTGTTGGCATAAAATTGAGCAAAGTAATTGCTAATGATTGCTTTAATTTCCTCTTCATTGTTGGTGGGTTCAATCTTTTCATTTTTGATACTGATTATTTGATTTTCTTCTTTCCTTTTTTAAATCAAATTCACCAATGCTCTGTCTGTTTCATTTGTTTTTTTTTTAAAAAAAAACAACTCTTTGTCTTATGTATTATTTCAATGGCTCTCTTACTTTCTATTTTAATAATTTTTCTTTTAATTTTTATGATTTCCAAGTTACTCTTTAATTGGGGATTTAAAATGTATTCTTTTTCTAGGTTCTTTAGTTGTATGTCCAATTAATTGATCTGCATTTTCTCTATTTTACTGATGTAAGCTTTTAGAGATACACATTTTCATCTAAGTCCAATTAACTTTAAAATAACACATAAAATATAATTCTGGAGAGGTATAGCTGTCAAAACCCAAGATAATTTAGATCAGCAGGAGTTTTCTGTGACACCAGAGTGATGATTGACCCAAAGCATATGTGACAGTATCACTAGTAGTGGGCCTTTGAGGTGATTGTGACAGTGGTAGCAGCAGCTTCAGAAGTTCTCAGACCAGAGTCAATAAGGGGATCAGGCAACTGGTCAGAAAGAGATTATAGGAACCCTTAGCTGTCACTAACAGGTACAGGCCCCTGTTCCAAGTGGCAATTCCAAGGCAGAGAAATATGCTAGCACTTACAGCCGCATAGCATCAGTGGTCTTTATGAGGTTCTTCCTGTGTAAAGACTACCTTGAATGTACTGAAGACTTATAGACCCCCAGAAGTAGCTCTGAAAACAGCAGCATAAAAAAAGCCTAAAGCCTAGAGCATTTCTCACCTCCTATCCCCTCTGCAACAGAGCCAAACTTTAATATGAAGTTAAGTCAAGAAATAGACTGGAAAAATGAACAAACATCAACAACAAAAAAGAACCTGCCCATAAAAATCTACTAAGGTGACATGGAAAATCAATATCTCAGAAGACAATAATGTGAAGACAGTTATGAACAAACCCTCAAAGAAAATTGCTTATTAGATATAATCACAACAAGAATTCCTGAAAGAGCTAAAGAGGCAAGTTATGAGAAAAAGTTGAGAAAACCAATGAAAGTGATACAAGAAAATTATAAAAAGAGAAGAGCTTGGTATAAGAGGCACAAAAATACTAGAGAAGAGAACGCCTTAAAAAATGGAATTGGCCAAATTGATAAAAGGGTACCAAAGCTCACTGAAGAAAATCCTTTAAAATTAGAATTGGGAAAGTGGATAATAATGACTTTATGAGATGTCAATAAATAATTAAACAAAGTCAAAAGATGAAAAATAGAAGAAAATATAAAATATCTCCTTGTAAAAATTAAATTTTATTTTTTAATAAAAAATGAAGGTAGAATTTGAGTAATGGGGGGAGTAATATATTCCATAATGCATAGCTGAATACTGAGCTTGTGAAAGGGCACAGAGACAACAAAAACAGAAATAGCATGTGTAGCAAATGGCCAAAAAGCCAGTTTGGCTAGGACTTGGACTGTGTGTGGTAGAAAAAGTTGGATTAGAGGCAGATTGTGAAGAGTTTTGGACGATAAAGGAATTTTATACTCTAAGCAATTTTGTACTATGAGAAATAGTACTTTACTATTTAGTAATAGTAATGCTGGTAGTATTTATAATATGATTTTATACTATGAATGGTAGAGATGCAATGAAGATTCTTGAACATGAGAATGAAATGGTCAAACTTTCCTTTAGGAATATTGATTTGAAAGTTGTATGTATAAATTAGAAAATTATGAAGGTCATAGAGCCAAGGGAAAGTTAGCAAGGTAAATGATGTTATTTTCATCACAATCTTGTCTATTTTATCCAAAAAATTTAAAAGAAATATCTTTATGAAGTATTTTATAATTAAGGACTTATCAAACTAATATATTTAAATTTTTTTGTATATCTGAAATCTCTATTTTGTTTAATTGATTTATTTTACTTCTTTTTTGCATGCGTTGCATTCAATCCTACATAGATTTGATAACAACTTCTTCATGTTATGCTTTGAAATCCAGCAGGGAGAGTCCTCCTTTATTCATATTTTCCTTCCTAATTTTCCAAGGTACTCTCCAGGCTGTGCATCTGACCTGCCAGGGTTTTGTTATCATGTCACAGAAACCTATTCATCCTGAAAATTCACTTTCTCCTTGAAAATTTAGTACCCAGGCTGTTGTGGCCTCTTCCTCTGCACATCTGGTTCCTTCTAGAATCTCATTTTAAAGAGGGCACCCAGGGCAAACTCTACTACTCCTACTCCATTTCAGCTTCCTTTTATATGTTGTCTCCCTTCATTAGAAGTTAAGCTCTTCTCTGTCTTTTTCTTTGCATATATTTTTATTCTTATTTTTAGCATAATCCATAGTAAATGCTTAATAAATGCTTAGTGACTTGATTTTTTGTTTTCCTTCAGGCATTCTGTTATTTTACAAGTTCTTTAAAATAACTCATTAGTATTTTAATTAGTATTGCATTAAATCTATAAATTAACTTAAGATGTTTTGACATTTTAAACTATACTGGATCATTCTAAACATATGTATTTAGGAGATCTCCAGTTCATCAATCTTTCTTTGTCTTCATAATATTCTTCTTTTGTCTTGATAGGTTCTCCTTCAATAGTCCAAAGAATCATGGAGATCTTACAGAAGTATACAGACAAGAATCATGCAGAATGAGAAGATCAGAATAGGCTTTTGTAGAGTACTCACACTCATGTAATCCATTTAAGTACTAAAGTAAGTATAGACTCAAACATTTCTTTTTGGTTCTCTAATTTTTGAGCCTAGAGATTAATCTCTGATAATTTTCTTAATTTCTAGTACATGCATTATGATCATCTGATTTCTATATTTTACTAATTTAAGTTTTCTCTTAAACAATTTTAACTTTGTCAGATATTATCAATGCAACATAAAAGCTATATGGCATCATGGATTAAGGTTCAGCTTTAAAAGTTATAAGAACCTGGGAGAATTTGGTAGACTGAAATAGATACTGCGGGACCCTGGGCAGGTCTCTTAATTTCTTAGTGCTTCAGACAACTTTCTAAAACAGTAAGTTACAGAAATGTGCTGATCTTTTTTGGTAGATAGAGTTTCTTATACCACAGAAGTTAAAAATCCAGCTTAACACACATGTGCACACCAACACACACAATGCACATATTTTCTTTCTTTTCATGGAACATGGATTTTGCTCTGCCCTACTCTCTCAGGGTTCTTTAAGGGGTTGGGGGAATCTTTCGTCTCTGCCTTGGCTACAGCGTCTACCAAATGTGTCTCCCACCCTTTCTAGGGGCTGATGACTAGCATCCCAGTTCCTTGAACCATATAACTGTCAGGTTATTTTTTTCTAAGGAAATATTTATTTCAAAGGATCAATAAAAACAAACATGTAACTATCTCCCCCAACACCTCAGGGGCACAATTTCCTTTTACCTCAACTCAATTTCTGGGAGTGGAGAATTAAGTCCCCAGTTTAACTCTATATAGTCCTACCAAATTCAAGTAGGAATGTTCCCCTGGACTTGTATCTCCAGGATGCTGACTTCTCAGGGATTCAGAGCTGAGTTGACAACATCTATCCTGGAATGGTAGGTTCCAAATTTCTTGTGGTTCAAAGCTTCCAGGTCTAGGACCCCAGTTCCTTAGAAATGAAAAAGAAGAACCAAACTGGGAAAGCATTAAGCCTGTTTTTAGACCCTGGAGGTGGCTCTCAGGTCTTGACACCTTTATTACATAAGGTCAACTGCTATGTGTGAATGAGTTATTCACCCCTGGACTCTTCAGTAAAGAGAATGACAGTAATTCAAGTAGATTTAAAAATTCATCTATCCACTTCCAGCCATGTGGTAGGCTAATGCAGAATGTCATGCTTGTGTAAGTATTCCTATCTGTTGTCTGCTGCTTCAGTACTTCCTTCTTAGTGAACTCAGTATTTACCAATCTCTCCCATTTTACATATTTTTCTTTATCTGAAATGCTATTTTAATTATATTCTCTTATTTTTATTACTTTTGCCATTCTGATCATCTTCTCTTTTTCTTTTTCTAAAGCAATTGTAACATTCATAGTTTAACTGATACTACTCTGATTATTTTTATCTCACTATAGAGGCTCTGCTATTAAGATTTGAAGTATCAATTATTCTAAGTACTTATTTCTGATATTTCTCTAGCACAGAACCACCTGATCTTTAGTAGTATGGGTTTTCTTTTTAAATCCTTTGAAATTCTTTTTAGTTTTAAAATATCCACCTTGTGCATTAGAACAGAATAAATTAGTTTTCAATTTTACATATGTCATCCTCCATTTTGAAAAACTTTTTCAGTGTTTTTTTTTTTAAAAGCAAAATCTGATAACATTTTGTGTTTGGATTTTTTTTTTTTTAGTGTTCAGTAGCTTCAGCCTGATGGCTTAAAGAGATTTTTGTTTTGTTTTGTTTTGGATGTAGTTTTGATGTCTAATAATGATTTGAATGTGTGGAATTTAAATTTTCTCCCTTTGAGTCCACTTCTTTTTTCCTTCTCTGTTTTATTAATAGAATTTATTTTAAATGTCTCAGACTCTCCCTCTTCTCCCCACATCATAGAAGGCATAATCCAGGAGACATATAAATAGTCTTTCATGTTTCCATTTTCACTTCATTCCCTGGAGGTGACATTTACAAATTATTCCTCAAGTATTAAATCTATAGTTATGTATAATATTTTATTGGTTCTATTAATTTCATCTTTCATTATTTCATATAGTTATTTCCATGTTTTTTTTTCAATTAGCCTGCTCATCATTTCTTATGGTTCAGGAGCATTCTGTCACAAATCATATACCACAACTTGTTTAGTCATTCCTCAATTGGATGGGCACCCCCTCAATTTCCAATTTTTGGCACCAAAAAGGGAGCTCCTATAAATATTTGGAACCTATAGGTTCTTTTCCATTTCCCCTATTCTTCTGGGGAAACAGATTCAGATATGGTATTGATGGGTGTACAGGAATACACAATTTTATAACTCTTTTGAGTATAATTACAAATCACTCTTAGTTGAATCAATTCTCAGCTTCACCAATAGTGATTGTGTCCCCATTTTTCTACATCTTCTCCATTTGTTATTTTGCCCTTCTGTCATTTTAGACAATTTAAGGGGTGTGAGATATCTTAAGAACTGTTTTGCTTTTCATTTCTCTAATCAGTAGTGATTTAGAACATGTTTTTCATGTACCTATATATGGTGTTGATTTCTTCATCCAAAAACTACTCTGTTCATATCTTTTGCCCATTTATCAGTTGAGGTATGGTTCTTATTCTCATACATTTGACAAAGTTCTCTACATAATTTAGATATGAGATATCTATCTGAGGGGCTGTCTATACCCCCCCCATTTTCTGCTTTTCTTTTAATCTTGGCAATATTTATACAAAACTTTTTCCATTTAGTGTACTAAAAATTATTCATTTTACATCTCACAATGCTATCTCTTGTTGGCTCTTAAATTCCTCTCCTATCCATAAATCTGATACACAATGTGTTCCCTTTTCTTCTAGTTTATTTATAATGTATCCTTTTATGTTTAGGTCACATATCCATTTTGATCTTTGTGAATGATGTAAACTATTGCTCTATACCTATTCTGTCAAATTACTTTCCAGTTGTTCCAACAATTTTTTTAAACATTCAGAATTTGAGTAGCAATATGAATGAAATATCTAATGACAAATTTTGACAAATTACTTCATCAAGCACATTTAGTCTTCAGAAATAACAGAATTATGCTTCCTGTGTTTGATTTTGCTGATCCAAGATACTCGGGTGCTTTATTTTAACATAAAGGATGGAAAATATTCGCTTTAATTTCATTAATTGGGGTTTCTTTTCTTTGAAAATATCATTTAAAAAGAGAAGAAAACATTTTATTTTGCAAATGGAAAAACACAGGAGAATATAACCTACTCTCACGTCAACCTTCTTTTTGTTCATTCTTACTCTTGAAACTCTGAATGTACTTAGGCCAAGACCTTGAATTCTACAGTTAAAATTTCTTAGGAGAAATAGTCATACTAATATTGGCAAATTCTTAGTTGTAGTATTGGAGGTGTAATATAATTTAAAATTTCTATCATGGTTGTTTGCCCAAAGCATCAAATTGTTTTGAATATTTGTTTTACTTTTGAGATATTTGTTTGTATCCCAACAATTTTTACCAAATAGTGATTTCTTATCTCCCAAACCTGGGTCTATGCTTTTGTCAAATACAAAGTTACTAAAATCTTTTGCTATTGTTTGTTGAATGGTGTCATGTTCCACTGATTTACATTTCTTTTTCTTAACCAGTACTAGGTAGTTCTGAAAATTACTACAATATAAAATCTGGTACTACTAGACCTTCCTTCATATTTTTTAATTCATATTCTTGATTTTTTGTTCTTCAGGATACATTTTGAAATTACTTTTTCTAGCTCAACAAAATCTTTTTTTGGGTAATTTAATTGGGACAGCATGGAATAAGATTAGTTTAGGTAGGACTGTCATTTTAATTATATTGGCTCTGTCCATCCATGAATTGTGCTTATTATAAAATGGATGATCTCATTTCTTTTTGTAGGACTCTGTTAGTAATATATAAAAAAAAGCTGATGACATATGCAGGGTTATTTTATATCCTGCTACTTTGCTAAAAACTCCATTTGTTTATATATATATATGTATTTATTATGTATGTATATATAATATACATATATATTATATGTATAGTCCTGAAATATTTTCTTGAGTTAATTCCTTGAAATATAATGACCAGACTATTTTTTGATGTGATAATTTTAAAGTTCCCTTTACTTGATCCGTCTTTTAAATCCATAGTGTTCTCTTTCATTGCATCTATCTTTTTTATTTTTTAATTTTGCCTGTTTTTCCAGTTTAGTTGCATCATCTTTCATTCTTTGTTCCACTGTATTAACACAACTCTTTTTGGTAGCCAGCAAAATTTTCAAGTCTATGTTATTTCTTATTTTTTTTTTATCATTTTTTCATTATCTTCCTTTAAGTTTTCTTAACAATATTCAATTCCTCTTCTAACTCATCTTTGTGATTTTTAAAAAATGAATTTGATCCTCTTTTAAGTTTTTGAGTTTCCATTAGCTATTTAAAGATATCTGTGAATCCTGGGATTTATTATACTGCTTTTGATGTAATACTGTTTGGCTATGTACAATTTATTTTTGGTATTTCTTTTGCTATTTTTGAGGACAAATTTAAAGAGCCCAAGTTTTTAATGACCTATTCCTCTGCCATCTTCCTGGAAATTCCACAGGTTACACTAATCTTTTTTGCCTATCCAAAATATCCTTGAGTCTTGAATTTATGTTTCAACTCTGTCAGACAGCTCAGGAAGAACCATTCAAAGGTCTTACCTTAACTTTACCTCCTAGATCCTTAACTCTATTTATGCTCCAAGCTGCTATTTCTATGCAAGCTCCTTATCTGGGAAGCTTGAAGTCATGATTGCCTTTGGTAACAAGTGTGTCATGAATGGCTTCTTTTCCTAATGTTATTTATTTACTTTTAAATGTTATTTTATTTTTTCCCTAATTATTTGTAAAAAGTTTACAACATTTTTTCAAAGAATTTTGAATCTCTCATTTTGTCCCCCTCCACTACCTACCATCACCCTTATACCTCCCACCCCAGTGAGATGAAGGTAAGCAATCTCATATAGATCATATATGTGCAACCATGTACTATATTTTCCCATAGTAATCCTTTTGGGGGAGGAAATTTGAACAAAAAAAAATTTAAGCAAGTGAAAAAAGTTTGCTTTTGTCTGAATTTGAAGTCCATCAGTTCTTTCTCTGGAAGCAGATAACATTTTATTTTTTATCATGAATCTTTTGGGACTGTTTTGGATCATTGTATTGCTGAGAATAGCTAAGTTACTCACAGTTGTTCATTGTATAGTAGTATTCTTGTCACTGTATTCAATGTTTTGGTTCTGCTAATTTCAGACTGCTTCAGTTCGTGTGAGTCTTTATAGGTTTTTTTTTTCCTGAGCTCCCCCTGCTCATAATTTATTATAGCAAAACAGAATTCCATTATAATAATATACTATAACTTACTCAGTCATTCCCCAATTGATATGTATACCCTCACTTTCTAATACTTTGCCCTCAAAAAAAGAGCTGCTTTAATTATTTTTGTACCTACCAGTCCTTAATATAAACCTAGTAATGCTATTGCTAGGTCAAAGAATATATATATATATATATATATATATATATATATATATATATATATATATATATGTATGTATATATATATATATGTATGTTTTATATCCCTTTAGCATAGGTACAAATTGCTCTCCAGAATGATTGAATCAGTTCACAACTCCCACAACAGTGCTTTAGTGTCTCAATTTTCCCACATCCCCTATGAGTTTTGTCATTGTTTTTTCCTTCCCTTTTCTGTCATAGTAGCCAATCTGATAGGTATAGGATGGGACCTCAGAATTATTTTAATTTGCATTTCTCCGCTTACTAGTTATTTAGAGCATTTTTACATGACCATAGA
>NC_058130.1:152026173-152060003 GCF_016433145.1 Gracilinanus agilis
ATATATATATATATATATATATATATATATATATATATATGTATGTATATATATATATATATATGTTTTATATCCCTTTAGCATAGGTACAAATTGCTCTCCAGAATGATTGAATCAGTTCACAACTCCCACAACAGTGCTTTAGTGTCTCAATTTTCCCACGTCCCCTATGAGTTTTGTCATTGTTTTTTCCTTCCCTTTTCTGTCATAGTAGCCAATCTGATAGGTATAGGATGGGACCTCAGAATTATTTTAATTTGCATTTCTCCGCTTACTAGTTATTTAGAGCATTTTTACATGACCATAGAAAGTTTTAATTATTTTGTTTCAGAACTGTCTATTCATATCCTTTGTTTATCAATTGAGAAATGATTTGTATTCTAATAAATTCAATTCATTCATCTTTATTTGAGAAATGAGATATTTATAAGAGAGACTTGTAAAAATTTTTTTGCGCCATTATGATTACTCTGTATTACTTTCTATCCTATTTCCCCCTGGTGAGAGCATACTTCACTCTCCACCTATTCCGTCTTCCCCTTCATTTTAAAAGCTCTTTGATGTCTCTTTTAAGGGTGATAATTTACTATATTCTTTTTTTTATTCCCCCTCCTCCCAATGCATTCCTCTTTCTCATGCCTTAATTTTATTTTTTTTAATATTATCCCATCATATTCAACTCACATCTTTCCCTTCTACGTGGCTTACATATACAACTTCCAAATGCCCTAATAATGATAAAGATCTTAGGATTTACAAGAATCATATTCCAATGTAGAGATGTAAACAGTTTAACCTTATTGAATGTCTTTGGATTTCTCTTTTCTTCTTACGTTTTTATGCTTCTCTTGACTCTTGTATTTGAGAGTCAGATTTTCCATTCAGCTTTGGTTTTTTCATCAGAAATGTTTGAAAGTCTTTTTCATTGAATAACCCTTTTACCCCCCTGAAGGATTATTCTCAGTTTTTCTGGGTAAGTGATTCTTGGTTGAAGTCCTAGCTCCTTTGCCATCTGAAATATTATATTCCAGGTCCTCTGAATGTAGAAGCTGCTAAATCTTGTGCTAACCTGACTGTGACTCCACAATATCTGAATTGTTTCTTTTTTTAGCTACTTGCAATATTTTCTCCTTGACTGGGGATTTGGGTATAATATTCTTGGGAATTATCTTTTCAGGATCTCTTTCAGGAGGTGATTAATAGATTCTTTCCATTTGTATTTTGCCCTCTGATTCTAGAATATCAGGGCAGTTTTCTTTGATTATTTCTTGAAAGAGGATGTTTAAGCTCTCTTTTTGATCATGGCTTTGAGAGAGTCTAATAATTCTTATGTTATCTCTCTCCTGGATTTATTTGGCAGGTCACTTATTTTTCCAATGAGATGTTTCACTTTTTCTTTTATTTTTTTCATTCTTTTGATTGTGCCTAATTGTTTCTTGATGTCTCATGGAATAATTAGTTTCCATTTGTCCATTTCTAATTCTTCAGAAATGATTTTCTTGGGTGAATTTTTGTATCTTCTTTTGCATTTGGCCAATTTTTCTTTTTAAAGAGTTATTCTCTGCATTGGATGGTTGTGATTCTTTTACCAAGTGGCCTATTTAATTTTTAAGGTATTAATTTCCTTAGTATTTTTGTGCCTTTTTCACTAAGCAGTTGGACATTATTTTCTTATATCATCCATTTCTTTTCCCAATTTTTCTTCTATCTCTCTTATTTGATTTTTTAAAAATACTTTTTGAGCTTCTTCATGAATTCTTTTTTTGGCCTTGAGAGCAATTCATATTTTTCTTGGAGGTTTTGGATACAACAGTATTGACTTTAGTGTCTTCTTCCGAGTTTGTGTTTTGGTCTTCCCTACCACCAAAATAAATTTTAGGTGGTTTCTTTTTTTAACTGTTTGATCATTTTACAGCCTTTTTCTTTTCTTTTAACTTAAAAAATCTTTTACAGGTGGGGGCTCTCTGTTCCTATGGTGCAGGGAGCACTGTTTTAAACTTTAGATTCTTTGTGTAGCCAGCCTTTAGAGCTGGCTCTGGGGATCTATCTGCTTTCAGTTCTTCCAAGGTGGTATGATTTGAGGAGAGATATATTTAATACACTTCTGGCCTGTGCTCTGCTCTGTGATTAATCACAAGCATTCTTTACCTCTTTGGAACTGTGACCAGGATCCCCTGTGGCTGCAAGCACTGGTTGGTTCTTCTGGCTTTAGGATTCTATTCTAATTTATCTATGCAGCCCTTTATATGAATTATGTAAAACTTATTTATCTACTATTGCATGTCCAGATGAATGACTTCTCCATTTTATAGTGATGCTAAGCTTTTTTAATTTAAAACACACACTATTAGATTTCTGTAAAATATTCAGTGATAATAATAGACTCTAAAATATTAAAGTTATTTGGAGCTAGTTCTGATTAAATTGAAAATGACAGTTCTACAACTTACTAGTATTATGTTTCCCTTTTCTTATTAATCACTGGAAAGATACTTCCTCCTATTTTCAAAAGGCACACTAGATACCACATGACCTTCGGGGCTCTCCCCTACCTGCTTCAGAATTCCAAAGAAAGGGAATGTTCATGCTGAACTATGCTCCCCAAATTGCTAAGCCATACCACTCCCAGGCCCATACCCCTAAAGGAATCAAAGAAAGAGGAAAAGGACCCATATGTACAAAAATAATGATAAAAATATTTTTCTTATAGAGACGAAGAATTGGAAACAAAGTACCTGCTGACAGGAGCATGGCTGAACAAATTATGCTCGAGAAATGTAAAGGAATTCTATTGTGCTGTAAAAAAAATGATGAAAAAGACCATTTCAGAGAGACCTGTGAAGACTTGTATGCCTTGATACAGAACAAAGTGAACAGAAATGAGAGAAAAAATCTCTTCAATAACAACATTATAAAGAAAAACAACTTTGAAAGATTTAAGAATTCTGGGCAATATAATAATCCACCCTGATTCCAGAAGACTGATGATCATGCATGCTAACCACCCTTCTCCTAATAGAGAAGTGATGGTGTTGTAGGCAAATGTAAGGTAGGGAATATAGATAAGGTTGACAAGAGTATGTGGACAGTAGAAGGCAGCTATCTGTGGCAATTGATTTGGTGTATTTCTTATTTGTTGTTTAAAAGTGTTCCTAGGTATATTAGACTGGTTGTGGATGTTGAAATAACACAACCTATATGGCAAATAATGATGTGGCTTTGTGCAAAGGGGGGAAACTGTTGTAGGCAAATGTAAGGTAGGGAATATAGATGAGGTGGATAAGAGTACGTGGACAGTAGAAGGCAGAGGGCTGGCTGGCTGGCTGTGTGGACACTCTTAGAATGAATGCAGCAGCAGTTTTGAAGAGGTTGTTGGTTGGGACTGTTGAGGCTGAGAATTGAAACTTGTGAGCAGAGATCCTGTCAGCTCTTGGAAACAGCTACATTGAATCAGCTAGTGCCTTGGCTGAGGAAGATCAAGACTTGTATCCATTCCTGTGTCATCAAGGATTCATCTGGACCAGTGTCTCCAGTGGAGTGAGAAACCCCTGATCTCCAATTGGCTTTCCAACCACCCTGATTCAGCCAGACCCCGGTCTGTGCTGATAACAGATAAAACCAGCCAGTCCAGTCCACTTGATAGGTGGCTAGGTCTTATTTAATTGTTAGTCAGCCTTTCCCACACACCTTCCCTTTGTTACATTAAATAGTGTTTAGTGTTTTGTATTTCCATGTGTGCTTCCTTCTCTGACACCAGCTAAGGAACCCATTAGTTATCTGAAACCCAGGCTAGTCTAAGGAGGCAGTTGGGGAGAGAGTTAACTGTCATTCCTTATCCTGTTATGCACTCACTCCTAGCTGTGTCTTGTGTTTGGGTTTGTGGGTGTGTTTCCCTTATATTCCTGTATATTAGTCTGTTAACGAGTTAACAACACATTCCCACTATCACCCCAACTCCTTCTAGGCCAGTATTTGTCAGTTACCAAATACAATAGCCATGGGGGTACAGAATTAGATATTTTTTCAGGGTATATGGCCAATGAAGGAATTTGTTTTGCTTGACTATGTGAGTTTGTTACAAGACCTTTTCTTTTCTTTTTAATCAGGGATAGGTCAGAGGGAAAGAATAGATTTTTCTTAATTGAAAAAGGTAAAATGACATTAAAATAAAACAAACAGTTGTACTCTTACTACTTAGGAGTCAATGCCCTAAAAATTTTCAGTGTGGCCATACGGCTGAGACACATATATAACACTAGCAGAAATAAGATGGGGGGGGGAAGCTTTTCATAATCATTCAGCCAATAGTTTGGGCCAAATAAGTAATTTATTTTTTGCCTATTTTAAATTTTGTGTGTAGTTTCTAAAAAGTTGATGCTATTCTTGGGAATAAGGAGCTTGCCGGAGAGTTGGATGTGACTCCACTCCTCTGCTTAGCCCTGGTGTTCCTGCATCTGGCATATGACATGCTGTTTTTGATTTGAAATTTTTAAGGAAGATAAAGTCAGAAAAACAGTCATGAAGATAACACACATCCTACCAAGGTTGAGGAAATGAGACATATGAAGAGAGGGAGACAGAGCTAAATATACAAGCTCTAAGAATACATCACAATTTTGGGGGTTGGGGGAAGCATTGCTGTCCTATAAATAATTTCAAGGTAATGCTCTATTGCTTTTGCTTACATAATATCCTCCCTTATTCCCAGATCATAGCAATTCATTTCCAGATTCAAGGAAGAAAGACATGGCTCATGCCCACAGGAATCTTTCCTCCTTAGAATTTATTAGAGTTAAAACAAACAATACAGAGTGCATGTTCCGATCTATGACAATGTCCTCTAGGTCTATTTTGTACTGATACAGTCCTTGACACAGCACATTTCAAGCCCAAATTGGCACATAGATTATCCTTCTAGAACTGTAGACTTGACTAGAGTAGTTCCTGAATATTGGATATTTATAGTTGCATATTTGGGAAAAAAACAAAAGGACCTAATGTTTTATAAATTTGAAAAAACTCATCCTGGGTAAGCCAAATGAGGATGTCCCAGGGCTAGCAAAATTCCTTCATTTTCACCCATAGATCTTCATGAACCATTGTGGCTGCCTCTGTTTACTCTTTTCTCTTTCTCCCTTTGAGGCCTACTCTGTCCAGATATCACTAATTAAAAACTCAATGGGGGAAAATATTATTCAAGCATCTGGGTTCTTTATCTTGTTTTTTAAACTTACATTCCCACTTGTTAAACAACATTTATCAAATTCCATTTGAGGAACAGTGTGAAGTGATGGGGATAAAGGAATGGCTAAGAAATGACTCCTTCCTTCAAAGAGGTTATAGGCATTAACAATATAAAACAAGCATAAGCCTTGGCTAGAAGAACAAACCAAGAGTTAATGGCATCTGGAGGAAGAAAAGACCATTTTCTCTTTGTTGGTAGAATGGAGGAGTTAAGAATTAGGGAAAGTATTTTGAAGGAGGTGGCATTTGAACTGGACTTTGAGAAAGAGTAAAATTTTCAGGGATGGAAATTATAAGGTTCAAGAGAATTCAGGTGAGTGGGAAGTATTCTAGGGAGAGAAAATAGTGTGTATGAACAAAGGTGTCAAAGCAAAAAAAAATACATGTCTAGGAAAAGAAGACAGAAAAGTTTAGATAGAACATTAAATACATAAGAGTAAGAGTAGATAATATCAGGAAGGACATTTTGGGGGTTACATCATAAGGCAATCTTTGATTGCCGGGCTGGGGATTTTGACCTTTATTCAGTAGGAAATGGGGAGCCTTTGGAAGTTTCTAAGAAGGGTAGTGATATTATTAAAGAAATACTTTAGAAAGATTAATATGATATTAGTGCACAGCAAGAAAGTTCAAAAGGCCAAGAAATTGGTTAAAGGACTATTTCAATAGCTGAGGTATAAGATGAAAAGGCTTTAAATTAGACCAGTGGAAGAGGAAAAGGGAAAGAAAAATGTATTCAGAATCAAGCAGAAATTGGGATGAAGTTAATTTAGGAATTCTTGGGTTCTTAATGACAAATGATATTTTAAATGACTTCCAAAGTAGGTTTTTGGTAATTGTGAAATAAAGGGGAAGGAAATAATTCAAAGTTATTAAAACATGGAATTCAAACTTAGCTTGCCTTTCCTTTCAAGTTTCATATTTGAAATGTAAGTGCTTTTGATCTTAGAAAACAAAGACCTAGCATTTACTGCAACCCTATCTCACTATTAATGTTTCTTCACAAGACTGAAAGTAAATTGGAGAACTGACAGCCCTAGACCTCCAGCCCAAGAAAAGTAAGAGGAAGAACAAGAAAATGGGGTGGAATAAATGGAAACAATAAATAGAAATTGAATGGCTAGAGAGAAATTGTAATTAACTACCACTCCTTTCCTCATCTTATCTTTGCTCAAGAATGAGTAATATAATTTTAGAGGAGATTCTGATAGCTGGCAGTTGATACCTAAAAACAAAGTGAGTTCATGGGTGTATATATGGGGGAACACTGAAGGGGAAAGTTTCTTTTTCTTATGTGTATTATGTGCATATATAAATATGTATGTGTTTGTATCAATGTTTAAGGTGGAAATATGTGAACACATAAGATGAGGGAAGGGACAGCATTCTTTTTTTTTTTTTTTAAATCCCTACCTACCGTCTTGGAGTCAATGCTTTGTATTGGCTCCAAGGCAGAAGAGTGGTAAGGGTAGGCAATGGGGGTCAAGTGACTTGCCCAGAGTCACACAGCTGGGAAATGTCTGAGGTCATATTTGAACCCAGGATCTCCTGTCATTCTCAATCCACTGAGCTACCCAGCTGCCCCCGGGACAGCATTCTTTAAGAATGGTAGTTAAAGTTTGGCAAAACTAAAGAAAGGGTTAGCATGTGACAAATTTTCTTTCCTTTTTGTTGGAAAGCCTTGAATTTATTTTTTAACATTCATTTAAAAATTTTTTGAGTCCAAATTACCTTTCTTTCTTCAACCCCTCCCCTTCCCATGGAGAAGGCTAGTAGTATGATAACTATTATACATGTAAAGTTATGAAAAACACATTTCCATATTAACCATATTGAGGAAAAAAAAAGCAAGGGAAAGAAAGTGAAAAGCTCTGTGTTTCAGTCTGCACTCAGAGTTCATCAGTTCTTTCTCCAGAAGTGGAGAGCATTTTTTTCATCATGAGCCCTTTGCAATTGTCCTGGATTGTTGTCTTATTCAGAGTGGCCAAGTTTTTCACTGTTGATCATCATTATAATATTGTCATCACTGTGTACAATATTCTCCTGTTTCAGCTCACTTTACATCAGTTCACAAAACTCTTACCAGGTACTTCTGAAACCATCTCCCTCATTATTTCTCATAGCACAATAGTATTCCACATGTGACCAAATCTTGAAGGCTTATTGCTTGCTACCAGTTCCAAATATTTGGTCTAGGTTGTCTCTTATTCCATGGTTATTAAGCTTGTGGGACCATTGCCAGGATAGGCTAGATAGATCAAAACATGTACAGAAAATGGAGACATTGCCTTCCTACTCTTCATAACTATATTATTTGCAGTAGATTTGTGATTTTTTTTAACATTAACTGTTTCATCCCATTAGTGTCATCCTTATTGATCCCTCTCTCGAAGTAAAGAGAAATAGTTAAGCAAAACAAACCAACACAATGATCATATATCTCTGTGTAGGAAGCACTCGATACTTGTATTCACCACTTGTCTTGCAAGAAGAGGAAAGTGTATTTATTAAGTCTCTGAAATCAAGCTGAGTTATTATAGGAATCTGAATTATGATTTTAGTGTTATCTTGGTACACACACACACACACACACACATACACACAAGTACATATTGCTCCTCTCAAAATCCCTGATTTCCTTGAGTTTGCTCAAGCATTACCTTCCACATAAAACCTTTTCTTGTCTCTCCAGCTGCTAGTATTTTCTGTCCAAAATTATTTTTTATATGTACTTATTTTGTGTATACATATTTGTTTATTTCATGTATAAGTATACATGTTTGCCTATATTATATATGTGTGTTTATATGTATATGTAAAATACTATATATATGTATATATATTATCCAATAGAATGTGGGCTCCTTTAGGGCTTGGACTATTTCTTTTTTTGGCTTTGTAACCTCAGCATCTAGCACTTTGCTTATTTAGTATTATTTAATAGTGTTATTTAATAAATAGTTGTCAATTTATCCAATGGTTTGGCTCTACTTTCTCCTCTCTGCCTCAGTTCATAGCAAGTTTTCCCAAATTTGTCCTAATTCTCCACAATAATTCTTTCTTAAGGTATAAGAAATACATTACTTTCATAAACCACAATTCTTCAACTGTGGACTCCCAATCTGCTTCCAGTTTCTTGCTTCTACAAAAAGGCAGCCATATACTTAGCATCTTGGAACTAGATGAAAGCATTGAGCAATTTCCCCAGTGCAATCCAGCCTGGTTACCCCCTCCTACTTAACTCTGAGTCCAAAACATTGTTCATAGGCAGTCCCTAAGTCACATATCTTGTGACAAATCATCTGTGGACTTAAACATTTCCCTTACTTGCTAAAGCAGTTACTGAAATAGATAGAGCAAACCTTCCATCAAGTTATAGGAGGTCATTATGCTGTGATTCTTCAGGAGTCTTTGGGGCCAGGCAAGAACAGATTGGAGAAGGCATTTCCATTGAGTAAAACAGAGTAAAAGAGAGAATCAGTCAGCCAGGGCAATTGGCCAAAAGGCAGGGTGAGGTAGGGTAGGAGTAGTTCTAGTGTTTCATATCCAAGTCAAGTTATGAGAAGAGTACCTAAGGGCAAGGCAAGATCAGGTACAAGGAGAATGGAAATCACTGTATGGGAGAAATGCAGATCGGCCTTATCTAACTATTTGAACCATTAGGTGCATAGAATGTTGGACTTTGAGTCAGAAAGACCCAAGTTCAAATTCTTACTAAGCCCAGGAACCCAAATGAGTCATATTCCCTTTTTAATGACTTCATTTGTAAAATGAAAATGATAATAGCACTTTTACAATGCTATTAAGATCAAAAGAGTTAACATATACTAAATGTAAATATATATATTATATGTAAAACTATATAAATGCTAGCTAAAATACTTCAGTACTGCACAGAGAAGTATTGACTGTTATGCAGTCTTCCTGCTTAATGAAACTCAACTTCCTAGTACTGAATTCATAAACATGAAATCCGGCTGGACATCAGAGACCAAGTGCAGGTGAAGTGGTCTTGCCATGCTTTGTAAGCATGGAAATCATGCTGGCTTTGGAATAAAAGGACCCAAGTTCAGATTACAGCTAGCTCCACCAACTATGGCATCTTGGCTCAGTCCTGTAACTTCTCCGAATCTATTTCCTCAATTATAAAATAGGGTTACTCTAAATGACTTCCAAGATCCCTTCTACCTCTAATTCTATGATTCCTCCCACCCCCAGGAACCATTTTGGTCTTTCCTTTTTGGGGTGAGGATTAGCTGTGTACAAAGTTACTTGACTACCTTAATGTCCTGAACTGTCTGACTATCCTAGCAGGATCACTACTTGGAAAGAGATCAAACCCTCCTTTACCCATTCAGAAGTAACAAAAATAAAACAAAACAAAACAAAACTTAAGAATGGGAGTAGATATTTGGGAATCCTCTACCTGTGTATATAATTTCCTCTCCAAACTTTTGCCAGTATGAATGTGAGTGAATTCTTGGAGTGCTCTGAGGTTTTGAAATTACTCTGGGTTTTAGAGTGTGTGAGGTAGGACACTCAAAAGTCCTAGGTACAGAGGACCATGGGGCCAATCAGTGAGTGGAGCCATTCTCTGGCCAGAGGCCAGTTGGTATACATGGTTTAGTTTGGGGTCCTGAAGTCTCCATGCCCTTTGTCCAATAGCTAAGTTAGATATATGCTATCAAAAAACTTTGTCAGAATTTCAGGTAAATAAGAATGCAAATAAGTTGGGAACGGGCAACTGAGACCACCATATTTTCAAAATTTCAGTATCCCTTTTTAAAATACTTGAAACCAGTCAGCAATGATTCACTCCCAGGGGAACTCCAGATAATTGCCTTCAATACCAAGGGTGAATCAGACCTGTAGTGTCTCAGTGTCATCTTCTCAGATGTGGTGTTTCAAAGATTGTTATGATTGTTATTCAGAATCACATTTTGTCACATAACGTCACTGGAGAAATGTAACCACAGTCTTCTTGGGAGAGTTCTCAATTCCTGTTTCAGGCTTGTTTAAAGAGCTTATTCAAATTATTTGATTTTTCAGCCTATTTAGCTGATTGGAAGTAGATAGCCACAGAATTCTGGAGAAAGTGGGAGAGAAATATGAAGACTACATTCAAGGTGATTGACACTTTTCAAGAGTGAACAAGTTGGTGGATGATAATTGACAGAAATCGAGATTGACCAGAGAGCCCTGAAGGAAAATCATCTCTATTTTTGGCTTCCTTTTTCTCATGATTATATTTATTTATATAATTCTGATTCAATCCCAAAAAAGTTTTTTATGACCCCTCTATGTGTAAGGCACTGCAAGGTTCTGAGGATAGAGACAAATGGGAAAAAAAATCCAAACAGATTAGTACTAAGAAGTGAGCTCGTTGAGGCCAAGGACTATTTTTGTGCCTTTCCTTTCCTTGTATTCCTAGTATTTAGTATAGTGCCTGACACATAGGAGGCATTTAATAAATGCTTGTTGATGGATCAACACACACACACATTGTGTATGTATTTATTTATGTGTATGTGTTACATATATGTGTGTATATTTGTTGTTGTTCATCATTTTCAAAGAGGACCAATGACATAACAGAACAATATCTTGACTTATGAATAAATTGGATTTAAGTAAGGCAGAATTGCACAAAGTTTACTGCCTCACACTCTCTTCCAGAGTCATTGAAGCCCAGTGGCAAGACAAAAGTCAGGATGATCAGGATGACTGGGAATGACCTGGGATGCAGTGGATGACCTTGGCTGCTTCTATGTCTATCCAAGCTCTAAGCACTCGAAAGTGCTTGCTTCTCTGCCTTTCCTTCATAGCCATTGGAATATATTATGCTCATCAGGTCCTTCAACCTTAGATACATATGTACAGGTCTCCGTTCCACACTGTGGGGATAAGGAATTGGTGCCCTTGAGATTTGGAAAATCCACATAAAATTTTTTGGCCCTTCTTTTTTACAGAGAAGTCTGAATTTTTTCTTTTTCTTTTATGAGTTTCTTACTGTATATATTTATGGTAATAAAAGATAAAATATGTTGATATTATATAACATCATACACATATTTTATGCATTTCTGAGTTTCTAAATTTTTTCTGTGTCATCTGCTGGCCTTTGCAGGTTAGTAGCTTCTACCAAACTACCCCCAATTTCCAATTTAACTTCTTATGCTGACCATCATAGAAACCATGATGTGGAAAGTCATGACGTGGAAGGGATATTTGTGTGTGTGTGTGTGTGTGTGTGTGTGTGTGTGTATACATATATATGTGTGTTATGTATATAAAATGTATAATGTGTATATATTCATATATACACTTGCATGCATATATATGTATTAATATGATAATTTAATAGAGAAAGAGGTTGAAACAACACCAGGGATATTAGGAAAAGCTTCCTGTAGGAGATGGCATCTGATCTGAGTCTATTGATAGAAACTAGAGATTCTAAGAGCTAGCAGAAGTGAGAAGGAAGTTCATTCTAGTCATAGGGTGGGCTGGGGACAGGGCAGGAAAGAACAGTCTATGCAAAAGCCTTATACAAAACATAAGGGAGGGAAATGGAATGTCAAGTCATAGATTTAGCAAGTAGGTTGGTTTGTTTGGAACAGAGAATGAATGAAAATGAATAATATGTTATAAACCTGAAATTATGAGCTAGAGCCATATCATGTAGGGCTTCACACTCCAAGCTCAGATCTCTGCCTATGTATCCTTATAACAAGTTAAAATCACTTAATTTCAATGGATACAATCATCCCTGTGCCAAACTCTTCCTTAGATAGAGGAATTTAAGAGCCTCTGGTCTATGACTCAGCACCACCAACCTTGTTTCTGATACCACTTAGATTTTGTGCCTTAGCTCTAGTAATAAGATTCCTATTATCTTCTCCTTGTTCTTCAGTCTCCCAAGAACTCTAGGAAATCCATTTCCTTTGGCACTGGTCCTTCCAGGAGTTGTTACCACAGTTAGGTCTCTGCTACTTGCTGTTAGACCCCACTGAAGCTAGCTGACCTCTTGCCTTCTATTGTCTATTGCTCAGCCTCTCAAGCCCTGTGGGTCCAGCTGATGTCTACCTTCCAGCCATGCATACTCTGTGCTGTCCTTGTGCTACTTAAGCTTAGATTCTGGCACTTTGCTCCACTTTCTTGATGATCTCATGTTTCTCAGTACTCAATCAAAAATATTTTACAAATACATTTTGAGCAATTACTCATTTCTCTGCATTTTGCTAAGTTTCTATGAAGAGAGAGAATAGAAATACAACTCTTGGTCTTTGCTATCCAGTTGCTTTCTTTTGAGTTAAAAAAGCATTACTGACACATCTAAAGCAACTAAAGAAAAATATTATTTTTCAGGTTCTCGGGTAATAACAATCACATTACATAATTAATGATGGTACATCCCACAAGGTGATGTGATTGATTTGCCCACAGCTGCTGCCTGCTTGCTAGAAAAAGACCTTTCGGGATTCTGGAAGATGGCCAGTGTGCCATTTTGACTAAGTATTAAGATTTTGGTACTGACCATTAATGCACCTCTAATTTCCTCTTTTTTTTAGCTAATTGTCTTTAATTCTTTCAAGCTAGCTTCATTTAACATGCTTTAGAGTCACCCCATTGTGCTGTTCAGACTTGTCTGAACAGGCTCAAGCTTGTCCATATGCTTCCCTTAATGCAATGTCCAGAGCTGATCACAATATTCCATATGAATTCTGGCCACTGTAGAGTGCAGGAAGACAATCATTTTGCTCACCTTGAACACCATGTTTCTATTAATGAAGCCAAGGGTGGTTTTACATTTTTTGGCTGCCATATATTATGGCTTAAATACTTTATCAAGATAAGAGAATAGTGGTTTTCTTTTTTTTAAAATCCTTACCTTCTGTCTTAGAATCAATACTATGTATTGCTTCCAAGGCAGAAGAGCAGTAAGTGCTACAAAATGGAGATTAAGTGATTTGCCCAGGGTCAGACAGTTAGGAAGTGTCTAAGGCCAGACTTGAATCTAGCATCTCCCATCTCTAGGCCTAACTCTCAATCCAATGAGCCACCCAGCTACCCCCAAGAATACTGGTTTGCTAGAAACTTCTCCAACCTAAAAACTTCCTAAGCCAAAAGGAAAGAAGTGACAAATATAGAGTAACTAAGGCAGAATCTAGTGGCTAAGAAGACAGAAACACCTTATAAGTTAAAGCCTCATGAAATAACAACTGAAATATTTAGAGCTCCCACTCAATGATCCCACCCTCAACCCATACCAAACAGGGCTCAATTTTGCAGGTTTGTGCTTCAGGATTAGGATGCCTTCCCTGCTGCCTTATTCCCTTAGTCTGCATCTACCTTTTTCCCCTTCACTCTTTATCCCACAAGACTTGGAAGAGAATGAAAGTCACATAAAAGAAAAATACAATAGTAGGGCTATGGGGTGTTTGGGAGATGGTAAAGCTAGCTTGAAGGGAAACACTAGGGCGATGGAGGCAATGAGTACCAGAGCAAGCATTCAGAGCCCTCTCTGTGGGTACAAGTGCCTTCGCCTCAGCACAGAGTTCCCTGGAGTTCCTTACTAGAAAGCCAGAGGGAGGAAGTTGGGTTGCTCCTCTCCCCCTCTACATCCATGCCCAAGGACATTTCTCAAATCACCCTGCCCCTCTAAAGGTTTACCGTCACTGCCCTAGGGGCTTCTATGCCTGAGAAAAAGGAGACTATAAATCCATTTTGGATCAGGCTTCTCCCTATAGGATTTACTCTGGTCAGTCATAAGGGAAACTGAAAAGTAACTGGGAAAAGAGCTGATGTAAACTTAGCTTCTCAATGAATTGATTCATAAAGACAAAAGGAAAGAATGAGTAAAATTTCAAATAAAAGACCATGAAATTTTTAATGAGTTTACTTATTCCTATGAACCCAAAGTCCCCAACCCAAGAGAGAATTCTTGGATTTGAGCTCTGCCTGGTGTGGGTTGAGGGATTATTGAGTGGGAGCTCTAAATATTTCAGCTTTATGTTATTTCATAAGACTTTAACTTATGAGATATTTCTGCCTTCTTAGTCAGTGGATTCTGTTTTAGTTACTTTATTCATGGCACCTCTTTCATTTTGGTTTAAGAGGTTTTAGATTGGAGAGGTTTATAGAAAACCACTATGCATTATGGGGGTCCCCAAAGATTATGGAACAACAGCCAAGAACTCCAAAATGGTTCAAGAGAGAAATAAAACTTTTAAAATCAGAGATTAGTATGTAAATCAGGCCAGAAATTAGAGGTCTCAATGAAAAACCAAGACAAAAACAACAGATTAGAACCCACTTTTATGGAATGAATAACAAGTAGAAAGTAGCTCTGGTACAGAAAAGGGAAGTAAATACAGGAGAGCTTCAGATGCACTCTCCTTGCCTTCACTCATTAGACCTATAGGTAAACAGTTAGTTTATAGTAATTTCTTCAATTCCTCAAGAGTGTGTAGGAGCAGTTTTAAAACAATGGAAAGGAAAGCCTATATTGAGGGTTTGGGAGGTAAGTTTCATGTTAGGGAAATGAATGGGTACCATTAATGAGTGTTCTTATGATTGTGATGATGTTGGGGACAAGATATTTCTGTGGTGGGACACAAAGACCTCATAACCAGTTTTGTTTGGAGTAGGGTCAGAATAGACACACTATGGAGACCTCCTTTGCTAAGCAAGGATTGGGCTTCCTAGTCCTTCATCCTACCTAAGGAAAGGAGGTATGTGGTTCCCCCAGAGGGGTGTAGATTTGAGGATAGAGGCAAGTTGTCTTCTCATAGCTTTTATTTGGGGTCATGCTTATTTTTTGAAATTTTGTAGCATTCACATTTTTGTAGTTGTTCTTCCTATTTACTTGTAGGAATTATTGTGTGTATTGTCTTTTTGGTTCTGAAGTAAATGCTTATTTCATTTTATATTAATTCATTCTCTGCATTCATTGCATTTGTCATTTTTTATGGGGCAGCAATATGCTGTTATATTCATGTGCCACAATTTGTTTAGTCATTCACTATTATTTGTTGTTAAATTTGTTTAATGTCAATGAACAGATTGAGTCCTATACAATTTCTCAATCATGGTCTAGAGCTCTTTCTTTTACTCTGTTTTGGGTTGAGCTTATCCAGCTACAGTCACTATCCAGTTATCCTCTATTTCACTAAAAATTGTGTTTTTTAAACAAAAAAATAAGAACTCACATGTATTCCCATTACATTTTATCTGGTTGCTTTCAGCTCTTCATTCCTGTCTACTGATACCTATTTTTATCACAATTCTGCTATCCACTATATGAGCTTTAATTCATAGCTTTGTGACTCCCATTATATTGATAAGCATACCATTGATGTCATTTATTTCTTGACAAAAACACTGAACATGACAGAGGCAAGTAAAGAATGCTGAAGCATACCATTAATGACTTTCCTCTAGGTTGATAACAATTGGTTAATCTAGTCTCTTTGAGTATGGTTGTTTAAATAGATATCCAGCTAATTCACTTAAGATCTACACACACACACACACACACATCTTTTTTTACCATTTTGGTAACCTTATTTTTTAAAAAATGTGTCCATTGTAGGCCAGGGTCCTGGAAATCATAGAAATGCCTTCAGAGACTTTAGTATAATAAAAATTACCCTCATTTTGTTTAGAATTTTTCTTGGTGTTCAGTTGTATCCTACTCTTTGTGACTCCATGGACCAATTGAGCAAAGGTTTTCTTGGCAAAGATACTGGAGTGGTTTACCATTTCCTTCTTCAGTTTTATGGAGGCAGGAGTTAAGTGATTTGTCTAGGGTTGCACAAATACAAAATATCTGAGGTTACATTTGAACTCCAGTCTTTCTGACTCTAGATCCAGTGCTCTGTCTGCTGTGCCACCTAGATGCCTCCAACCTTTTCAAGTATCAAATTATCATGAATATGGAACTTAAACGATTCTTAGATGCCAACTAGTTCAGCCTTGTCATTTATAGATAAGGAAACTAAGACTCACTAAAATTAAGAAATTTGCCTAATGTCACACAGGTAGTAGGCAAACAAAGTGGGACTTACATCTTGATAGCAAATCTTCATTGTTTAATTGAAGGTATGCTTGAGTTTTAGAAACCACAAATAGTCTTCCTGAGTTTTCACATTCTTCCCATCTTCTGAATAAAGTACAAGTTTGAAAAGATTAAGTTTGAACAAGTAATATGAGTTTGGTCAAAAGCAATATGTGAACACAAAGAAACGAGATTAAATTCCTTCTTTGGACTGACCAGGACAAAATCATGGAATATTGGTGTTAAAAAGGATCTTGTAGGTTATCTAATTTCCTAAATGAGATATGAATCTCCCAATATCCCAGATAAGTGATCATCCTGGCACTGCTCATATAATCGTATTGAGGACATTTCACTGCTTACTCAATCAGTTCATTTTCAGTTCAGTTTGACTCGAAGCAGAAGAAATATTTAATAGATACATAGACTTGGGATTTTGAGAGGATTGGCTAGTTTGAGATGAACATGGCTAGCACCCCACTGAAACTTTGTAAATTTGCAACATGAACACACAGGGACAAACCAAAAAGCTGAATTAAAGGCAGAAAGAGGTAGAGCTCCAAAGGGAAGTTTTCTCAAGAGCCATCATTGGATCTATAATGCCATACAAAACTGGTGCCTACTCTGCATCTCTTCTATAATAACCATGGAAATTTGTCAGTGGTATTCGCTTACTCATCCTTGAAGTTTAAGCCTAGCCTCATCATCCCTGTGCCATATTTCTACCTCAGTTATCTCTCATGTGGACATTGATAACTCAAAATACATTTTGTTTTCCTCTCATTGATCCAAACTTCTGTCACATGCTTTAAAAATTTTGAGGTAACTTTTCACAGGACAATAGGGTTTAAGTTGATCTGAACCTTACTAATTATTAGATCCAACCTTTTCATTGCCTATAAGAGTTAGCAGCAGAACTAGAATTTTTTAATATTATTTTATTTCAATCCCAATTACATGTAAAAACAATTTTTAACATTCATTTAAAAATTGTTGAGTTCCAAATTTTCTCCCTCTTTCCCACTTTCAATCTCTCTTGCTGCTCCCCACCTCCTTAAGATGGTAAGCAATCTGATGTAGATTTTACATGTACAGTCATGTAAAACATTTTTACATCTTAATTATTTTTGGAAGAGATTTCAAACCAAAAAAAAAAAAAGAAAGTGAAAGATAATATGTTTTAGTCTGCATTCAGATTCCATCAGTTCTTTCTCTGGAGGCAGATGCCATGTTTCATCATGAGTCTCTGGGATTGTCACACTGTTGTATAAATGGAGATTTTGAACATCTTTATACTGTATTGCTTAGAATAACTAGACCATTGTGGGAAAAGAAGGAATTAAGACCAAGTAAGAGATAGAGAACAATGCAAAATGTAAAATGAATGACTTTGATTGTATCAAATTAAAAAGGTTTTGTAAAAACAAAACCAATGCAACCAAAATTAGAAGGAAAGCAACAAACTGGGAGAACATTTTTATAACAAAACTCTCTGACAAAGGTTTAACTTCCCAAATATATAAAGAAGTAAGTCAAATTTACAAAAAATCAAGCCATTCCCCAATCATTAAATGGTCAAGGGACATGAATAGGCAGTTTTTCACACAATGAAATCAAAACTATCATACAAGCACATGAAAAAGCATTCTAAATCCCTCCTGATTAGAGAAATTTAAATTAAAAAAAAAACTCTGAGGTACTACTAATCACCCAGCAGATTGGCCAATATGGCAGCAAAGGAAAGTGATAAATGTTGGAGGGAATGTGGCAACCCTGGGACATTAATGCGTTGCTGATGGAGTTTTGAATTGGTCCAACCATTCTGGAGGGCAGTTTGGAACTATGAACAAAGAGCTTTAAAAGAATGCCTATCCTTTGACCCAGCCATACCACTGCTGGGTTTGTATCCCAAAGAGATAATAAGGAAAAAGACTTGTACAAAAATATTTATAGCCGAGCTCTTTGTGGGGGCAAAAAATTGTAACATGAGAGGGTGTCCATCAATTGGGAGTGGCTAAATTGTGGTATCTAATAGTGTTGAAATATTATTGTGCTAAAAGGAATAATGAACTGGAAGAATTCCATGTAACCTGGAAAGACCTCCAGGAATTTATGCAGAGTGAAAGGAGCAGAATCAGGATGACATTGTACACAGAGATTGATACATTATGGCCCAATTGAATGTAATGGACTTTTCTACTAGCAGCAGTGCAATGACCTGGAACAATCCAGAGGAATTTATGAGAAAGAACATTATCCACATCCAGAGAAAGAACTGTTGGAACAGAAGTGCAGAAGAAAAACATATGATTGGTCACATAGCTCTATATGGATATGATTAGGGTTTTGATGTTAAAAGATCACTCTCCTGCAAATATGAATAATATGGAAATAGGTTTTGAACAATGATACATGTATAACCCAGTGGAACTGCTTGTCATCTTTGGGAGGGGGAGTAAAGATTGAGGAAACGTGAATCATATAACCATGGAAAAATATGCTAAATAAAAAGGAAAAAAATGGATAGCTAGATCATTCACATTTTTTTCATAAAACATATTGTTGCTATATATAATATTCTTCTGGTTCTTCTTACTTCACATTGTATCAGTTCACATAAGTCTTTCCAGGTTTTTCTGAAACCATTTTGTTCATCATTTCTTGTAGCACAATAGTATTCATATACCACAACCATTCCCAAATTGAAGGACGACCCCTCAATTTCCAATTCATTGTTATGATAAAAAAGAGCTGCAATAAGTGCTTTTGTTCAAATAGGTCCTTTCCATTAAAAAAAGTCTCTTTGGGATATTGTAGTGATATTGTTAGATTAAAAGGTATGCACAGTTTAAGAGCCCTTTAGACATAGTTCCAAATAGATCTCCAGAATTGTTGGATCAAATCATAACTCCATCAACATTACATTAGTGTCTCAATTTTCCTGCATCCCTTCTAACATTTTAGAGCTAGAATTTGAAGCCAGAACCTCAAACTCCAAAACTTGTGTTTTGTTTCATTTTGTTTTGTTTTCACTATCCCACACTGCTTCGTAAAGCTAATGAAGTTGTTGTGAATTCACTTTCTCAATGTGATTAGAGGGAAAAATCATAACATAATATGTGTGAGGGTATGCTTGCTAAAGGACTAGACTGAGAAAAGAAGTGAGTAGCAAGGGATTTGCCATAATAAAACAATAAATATGATTACTATGAGTATGTGGTTGTTGTTCAGTTGTTTCAGTCATGTCCTACTCTTCATGACCCCATTTGCAGTTTTCTGGGAAAAGATACTGGAGTGGTTTGCCATTTCTTTCTCCAGCTTATTTTATAGATGAAGAAACTGAGAATCAAGTAATCTGCCTAGGTTCACCCAGCTAATAAGTGTCTAAGGCCAGATTTGAACTTGAGAAAATGAGTCTTCTTTACTGCTCTTCTATTCACTGTAATACCTGGTTTCCATGAATGTGGTTATCGAAACAAACAAACAAACAAAAAGAATCTTCATGGATTCTTACTAAATGCCAAGGTCATACTGACCCAGAAGCATCCTGGATTAATATAGTGTTGAATGACAATTAGAAACCAAAAATGACTCCAACAGGATGAAGTTCTATCAAGTCCAGACAAGTAGGATGAAAATTTAAAAGAAACAAAGGGAGAAGAAAGGGAAAGAAAATGAAAATGAAGTACAGTGATACCTCAGTTTTCATTGACATCGGTTATCTTTGATTTCAGTTTTTGTAGATTTTTTTCCATGAAAAATTTGTCTTGATTCTTGTAGGTTGCCTTGGATTTTGTTGGCCTGTCCACATGCCCTTGCTGCTAATTTTATAAAAACAAAGAAGAACCCATGCATTCTTTCGCTCAGTTGGGCATTATTTCTCAGGGCAGCATTATGTGTGAGCATCTTTGTGTGAGCATCACTCCAGGTGACTAGCCAAACAAATGCATTCTAGGATCTGGGTGGGTGCTCAGTCAAAGAACCCAAAAGCCTGTGTCATCATCAGACTCTTCTGATGGCAACGAATGTACCTCCCACAACCCAAAGAAGCCAGTTTACTGCTCACCAGCAGGTCATGGTCCTCAATGCTTTTACTGCTGAACTTCTGGATGACCTTGAGCTGCTGCTCCTCATCTGCCTCAATGCCAGTGCTGTCTAGGATCTTCTTCGGGTCCTTGGCATTGGGGAAGTCATTGCTGCTGAGGACATCTGAAAGGTAGGCAGCTGCACAGTGCATCCTGATGGTCTGGGTTCCGCTCAGGTACTCATTTATTCTTTACATTAGTCTTTTATATTAATTTGTTATTGTTTTAGTATTAAACACTATATTTATCCTCTATGAAATATGTTTTGGGTATATATTTTGGAGTGTCTAGAATGAAATAATTGGATTTACATTGATTCAAACGGAAATAATTGCCTCAGGTTTCATCAGTTTCAGATTTTATGAATTATTTTCAGATGAATTATTGAGGAAAACTGAGGTATCTTGTATATTTGTGCTTAACAATAAATTTCTGCTTAAAGGGTTTGGAGATTGGTAGAACTGCCTTTGGAGAAAAATAATTTCAAAGGAATAAAAGTTAGAACAATTTTAGAAATCATCTAGAACAGTGATGGGCAAACTACGGCCTGTGGGCCAAATGTAGCTCCATGAAATGTTCTATCAGGCTGTGGGACATTATTCATAATCTGATGAATACAATGAGTAGGGTACAATATAATGAAACTTTGAAAGAGTTGCCTTAGAAACAGACTGACAGATGAGCATTTCCTTTCCTTTGGCCTCCTCTTTAAAAAGTTTTCCCATCACTGATATAGAATAACGTCCTCATTTTATAGAGCAGAGGTCCATAACTTTTCTTGTGTCTAGCATGATCCCCTTTGGCAGTCTGATGAAGTCCACAGCTCCTCAGAATCATGTTAGGTAATTGGAGGAAATACTAAATTTAAGTTAGAAGTGAGTGAATAAAAATGTAGTTTTTGGTTACCCAAGTTCATGGACCTTTTGAATTCTATCCAAAGACTCCAAAGGATTCCAAGCTAAAAGCTCCTGCTATAGAAGAAAGCATAAGTTTCATTAAGGTAAAGAGACTTGTCCAAGGTCAAACAGGTAATGAGTGGTATATAATGGAGTCAAATTAAGACCCATTGCTCTTTCTAGCATACTAAATGCTTCTATAGCTCGCAAGTCAAAAATGTTTACAACTTGGTTGAGCACATTCTTTTATTTTTTCATTATATTTAGCCCATTTTAGGTAGAGAGTTGTGTGGCTTATTTTAAGGCTTAATTCATAGTTAAATGTGCCCTGGAAATTAGATATTTCTTTATCTACCTATTGTGAATGGAAACCAAGATTTTTCATCTAGATCTATGACTTCGCTCCTGTTGGAAACTCCTAATTTAAATCAGAAGCTACCCCTTTGGCTAATTGTCTGAGACAGTTGCTTGGGGTCACTGCGACATGACCAGGGTGTCAAAACATGTATATGTTTGGCAAGACTAAAACTCTTGTTTTCCTTCTCCGTCTCTTATCCATCACCCTGCCCTGTCTCTCCCCTATGTTGTAATGCCATTCCATTCTCTGAATCCTTAAGTATTGGCTTTCAGTCAAAAGAACTTAGCACCAAACTAGGATGCCTTTTGTCTCATTTTCCTGTGAGATTTCTTACTCATCTCTTCAGGTTCTCAATGTACCATATTAAAAAAGTGCCCATCGATATATTTCTTTGTACAACTTGATAATTTAATGGCACGTGAACCATTCTAGTCAAATCTGCAGTGATTTGACTAGATGACTAGATGATTAATTTCCCCCTTCATATCTAGGGCAGGATTTTCAGAATCAGAACTCTGGTCAGCTTTGACTTTACTTCTCAAAGAAACTCTGCCAAAGTCTTTTCTTTCCCCTTCCCTTTCCCCCTGCTCCTTGGTAGGAATGGGAATTGAATTTGTTGTATATTTTGCTGGTACCACAGCAAATAAGATATATTGTTAGAAGTGACAGCTAATAGAATGCTGTCACAAATGTTTATGTGTAGGTTGGCAGAACCAGCAAGCCAGCCCACACTCTAATAGCGTCATGAAACTCTCCACCACGCTCATAGCACATCGCCATCCCCAACATCCCCGCCGACGTGGGCTGTATTTGTGAAACAAACAGGAATGGCAGCATCCTTCCCAGCACAACACGGACACTTTGTTTTCCTGTTAGTTTAGTCACTGAGGTAAGAATTCATTTCTTCAGGCCTTGATCAGCCAGGCTGCTGCTGGTAAGCAGATTTCTCAGCAGGTTTTTATGTCAATAGATCCTAGTACATAGTACTCTCCTATTGTTAGGACTCAAGATGTAGTCTTAAAAATAACCGCGAATCTCCCAAAATCATTCGGATGAATTAGGTCTGCAGAGCCACTGCCTTCGAGAAAAGCCATCAGTTGCTCTTCCAACACTCAGCAATGTCATAGCGATGACGCAGCCAACTTGCAGTCTCAGCACTGGGACAGCAAACTATCATTGACATTGTTATTAACATTTTTATTTATTTGTGGCTTAGTTCCTGGCAGATACAACTGAATTTATTTTAAGGCAGTTGACTTCCAAGTCCATGCTTATTTGTAGCTGCAGGGTTAAAGTATGACATCACCCATTCAATAAAATTCAAAGCAAATATCTCATTTATTTGAAGTTATTTGGCTTCCAAGTTCATGCTTATTTGTTGTGGCAGGGTTAACGTATGACATTACACATTAAAAAAAAAAAAAGATTCAAAGCAAATATGCAGGTGAGTCTTATGTGTTTGGTAACATCCCCTCTTTCTGCTTATTTTGAGAGATAAAATCAAGTAGTATAACAAAGAAGTAAAATGCTTTGCTTATCTAGAACCCAGTATCCACAGAGAAGGAAAATCAATTGAAAGCAATGCATAAGTAAAAAAAAAAAAAAAAACAAAAAAAAAACTTCATTCAATTGTGCATTTTTAAAAGAAAAGGTATGAGATGATTCATTCATGTACTTATAAGATAAAAAATCAAAGGCCACAAAAATCTTTGTGTGACACTGTTAGATGTCACAATGAAATATATAACAGGCTGACTGCACCCTTTCCCTTGCAATTACAGAAAAAAAGACAGAAGCCTTCTCAGAATCTTGACTATCTTCTCTAAGGGAGATTGTATGAAATGTCAACATTTAGTTCATTTTTTTAAGCAGAAGGCCAATAGGATGACGCCCAGATCCATCGGGTTCCCTCTTTCTGCCACTTTCTAGAGATTATATAAGTTGAAAAATTATAGAACAATAACAATATCTTACAGTGCCCAGTTGGGAAAATGTCTGGTTCTCTACCCTAATTTAAATTGTTGTATATGTTCAGTGTACCTTAACCTCTACATTTGAGGCAAGATCAGAATATTGGAAATATTTAGGTAAAAGAAGCAAATAGTATATTACAGACATAGGAAGAGAAAATTGACTTTAAAAAAATCCTATTTCCTTCAGTCTTTGAAAAAACAAGTGTAACTACTCTGAGATGGCTGAGGAATCCCAGTCACCCACCTTCATCTCTCCCTTCTTTGCTACAGTTCCCTCTTCTGTTCACTTTCTCCCTTTGGCATTTATTTCCTGTTTCTTTTGTCACTTGTTGCCCCATCCTACCTATGTTTTCCAATTTGGCCCATTAAGTCTTTTGCAGGACTGGGGACACCATGTTTCCACTCCTTTTTTCTCTGTCTGATTTCTCACAGTATATCTATATATCTATATATCTCTATCTCTATCATCTCTATCTCTTTCATCTCTATCTATATACCTTTTAAAACTGGTTGTGACCCAAATCTTGCTTCCAGCTCAAAGATCAGGATAGTTCAACCCACTCTTAGGGCTTTGAGAGAAAACTTCTCTCCTAATTTGCAGATCTCAGAAAGCTAGCTAGTTCGCGATTCACTACTACATTCTTTCCCAGGGTTTAGGATTTTTTAGTCCTTTGCAAAATCAACTATGGTAATTTGACATGTGGAATTATACAACGTAACATGAAGAAAATATAACAGCACTCAACAGAACAAGGATGAAGTATGGTGAACCAGTATCTCAGATAATTACTTTAGAGTGTCATTTTTATCAAATATAAATCAATAATATATGTAATAGACCCAGTAAAAAACAGAGTATTGCTTGGCATGCTGCTTTGGTAACTACAAGCCTAACTTACATATAGGATACATTACGTGCACATCTCTTAATAGCAAATTCATATCCATAGAGTACAATGAATATTCAGAATAGGAAAAAAATCAAAGCAACATCAAAAGGCTCATAAAAAACCTACGAAAACATCAAATAGATTGTATACACACAGCTAATAGCAAAACTAAACATAATTAATGTACTGTTGAAAAAAAACATGTTGCTAACACAAAAATAAGCAAATAAAAGTAACAAAATAAGTATTTAGTCATATGTATCAATGAACATGTGTAATTATATGCCATGTGGACCTTGCCGATTAAATGTTAGCATTTCTATATGCTGATATGTAGGGCCATTTGACTCGTTTTTCCTGGATAGTCTTTGCTGTCCTCTGACCCATTAACCTATTTATTCCTATACTCCTGTACTAATGATGGCTAATTGTATGGGCCAGTGATAATTTTTATGAGGACAATGGCTATGCCTTCATAATGCTGAACTTGTAGAAGGTTCAGGCCACCTAGTGTTATTGCTGTGTTTTTTGGGGGGATATCTTTATTGTAGGAGTCTGTATAACTCAAATGCTAGACAGAAAAGGTATTAAATTAGTGTTCAATTCTCTCCCAGATCAAATGAGATAATATTTAAAGCACTAGCATGGCACCTGGCATGTAGTAGATACCTAACAAATACATGCTTAACCGCTTCTCCCTGTCTCCCCAATCCCTGTGGGGTTTGTGCTCTAGGAAGTCTTCAGGCACCAATTTTTCCCTCTAAGGAAGTGCCTTAATTTTCACCCTTATTTTTATTGCCCTTTGGTTGTAAAAAAAATTCTTTTTGTTAAATTTTATCACCATGTTTTTTGGAAGGATAGAAGAAATTTTAATTTTTGGGTTTGTGAACTGTGCTACTCAGTTCTTAGACTTAAAAAAAAGATAATTTGGGAAGGCACTAGATCAGTGATAGTGATCTATGGCAGGGGTGCCAAAGATGGCACACAGAGTGCTCTCTGTGGGAAAGTGGCCTCCCTCTGCACTCCCTCCCCCAGAGTTCAATACTAGAAAGGCAGAGGGACTTGGGTAGGGCCACATCCCCCCTCTCCACCATGCCTGACAACATTTTTTCACATCCCTGCCCCTCTGCCCAGCCCAATGGGAGTGCACAGGAGGTAAGGTGGGAGGCTCACAGGAAGCAGAGCTGGAGGGGAGCAGAGTGCTGAAACCACTCCTTTCCCTCTCTCTACACTTGTTGAGGACATTACACATTTCATCCACCCTTCCTCCCAGCAGCCCAATGGGAGTTCTTCCTCCCTCCCCTGTGTGGGGTAAGGGGAGTAAAGCACATCTGGCACTCAGTGTGGGGGAGGGGCACATCACTCAGTTTTTGGGGTGGGGGAGTTCACCATCACTGCACTGGATGTTTGAGTCTTTCCAAATCACTTAGGTAGCTATCCAGTTTAGGACTATGCACTTTGCCAAAGACATTCCCATTGATTTGAAGACATAAAATGTTTAACTCAGGGAGAGTATAAAGTTATGAGTTACTACCTCTACTAAATTAATGTAATTATAAATGCCCAAGACAGATAGAATAAAACAACCAATCCAAAAAAATATATACTAGGTACAAATAAGTCTTTTATCAATTTGAGAGAAATAAAGTGCTTGTATCATTAGCTAAAGGCAGATGATGACATAGGAAATATCTTCTGATTTCCCAAAGGAATCAGACACAATTCTGGACCTAAGTATAAAAGCAGACAAGCCTGGATTCATGAATTCCAGTGGCCACTCAGTCTAGTGGTAGTGACTTCCCAGAGAGGGAATCACCTGTGAGAGTTTGGGAAGGGGTCAGAGTTGTAAGAGACAGGGAGAGAATAAAGAATTTACTTTTCTTTCTCCTTTGTTTTTACATGGCTATGATTTTGCAAGATCAGCAAAGTCCTTTCAGGGGTCATACTGATATCTTTAGGGATGAGCAATGGACTCCAGATTGGTAGTAACCTCTAACAAAAGAATCACTTGTAGATGTGACAGTCTCAGGGACTATGGCCCTTCATCAAAAGCATAACTCTTCAGAGCCCAACAAGAAACTACACGTAAGGAGAACTTCATGTAGATTCTAGTTGTTGGGGTATATCTGGCCACCTGTATTCACTATACATGCCTTAACACCATTTTGTTTTAATTCTGAGACTAGTCTCTCTGGGGATCTTTTGAGTGGAGGAAGACAACGTTTCTCTGGTTTGCGAGGTAGGGATTATTTTTGTACCAACTGTTCTAACTCAGTAAATATCTTTGCTAAAAACTAATTGAGACTACTAGCTGATAATCAATGGACACACACCAATGGGGGCTCATAAACAGCAATCTTAGAAACCTTAGCCCTTCAGGGAAGGCTCATACCTCTAATTCATATTAGGAGTTACTCTTTTGAAATGGGAAAGATTTGAAAAGGATGTGACCATACCTGCTGTACTTTTCAGAAGGTTTCAGTGAAAATTTCCTGTCACATCAGCTTGCAGGTTTTTACCTCAGGGGTCAGACCCAACTGGGTGACGTAGTTGTTGGAGTTCATTCTTAATGATTTTTCGGAGACAGCTTATTGGGGAACCAATCAAATCAATGACTGAGTGTCAGAGACAGTTTGCTTAGTCCCTTTTAGGAATACCTAGATAGAAACAGGGAGTTAACTTAGCTGGAAGACACAGAACACTGCCTTCAGGGAGTAGTCATTCATTCTCAGGGATTTCCTCTGGTCCACCAATATGAATAAAAATTGGAGTGCTACATATGCAAAAAATAATTATAAAGATAGTAATGTTTTGATTCTATCTTATAACCATATAAGGAAAATAGTTATAATAGTAAGAATAAATATAAAATAAAATAAATAAAAATAAAATAAAAGAATAGAGATAGGAAAAAAGTGAAAAATAGGAAAAGGTAGGCAGTAAGAAAAAAGAAAACAGTGAAAAAGATGGTTAGAAAGAAAGAGAAAGATATGTTCCCAGACATAGAAAGACATGTAATGATATAAACAGAGAGATAGGAATAGAAAAAAAAACAACAACTTTTTAGATTTAGCCTGTCCAGTTTAAGCCTTGGTTATGATGTTTTGGACATGGAAGTATGTTGTCATTTGTTATCACTGCCTTTAGATATTATGATGGGTTCAGCATTAGTTTAACCAATTTACTTCTAAAAGCTCATTTTCTGTTCTTCATTTGTTTCCATTGCATATTCTCACCATCAGGAACTATCTAAATTGAAACAAAACAAACAACAAATCTTTGAATCAGATTAGGGGGTGGGAAAAGCTCAAAACAATGAAACATATCTCTTAGACAAACTGACTTTTAAGTACCTTGGAATCCTGTAGTTCTAATTTTTCTTAGAATAAAAGCAATGTTTGCTTGTCAAGGGGATTTTCAGCCTCATACAATTAACTGACCAACTGAAACCAAAAAGTCTTTTTCTGATGAAATGCACCCTCCCCCATTCTCTATTTGTGCACTTGGTTTTTGAATCTTAAGTATAGCCTTTGTGTTTATCCCTATTAAATTTCACCTCTTTGGATTCAGCCCATCATCCAGACTGTTGAGATGATTTTTTTTTTTTTGGATCTTAATTCTATCATCTCTCTCTTTCTGCTTTGTGACATCTGCAGACTTGATATGCATATCTCATATGTCTTAGAATTTTAAATACACAAAAGCTTAGAGTTAGAAAGAATTGTAAAGGTCAACTAGTCCAACCCTCTGTCATACATACATTAGTATGTATCCACTATGCAGTATGCCTGACAAATGTTCAACTAACTTCAACTCTAGCACTATAGGTAATGGCTAATCACTGCTTTATTTAAGATAATTTGAATTGTTAAGCAGTTCTTTATATTGAACCAAAATATGTCTCTCTGCGTATCTCATCCTTTGGTTATAATTCTTTTCTTTAAAGCTAAGCATAAAAAAAAATCTCATCTCTCTTCCATTTTACATGGACTGGCTTTGTGATTACATTTTCAGAGGGAGGAAATTCCAACCACTACCAAGGAAGGTCAGTGTCTTCTCACAATTTACAGGCTTTGAATAGTGTCTAGAGCACTGAGATATTAAATGACTTGCCCATGGAGAACAGCCAGTGAGCATCAGAAGGGGAACTTGAACCCAAGTCTTCTTGGTATCAAGCCTGGCTCTCTAACCATTTTATAATGTCCCCTTTCACACATGATAGTCCTTTTAAATATTGAAGATAGTTCTCATGGGCTACCTAGAAGAAGCATTTCTATTTAGTAGAAATAAATAGTCTTACAATATTTAGAGCTAGAAGAGACTGACCTAAGTATTCCTCCAGGCTATTTTATCTCATATCACAGTTGAGAAAGCTGAAGCCTAGATAAATTAAATAGAATAATTGTTCTGAATTACAAAAGTAGTAAAGCTGGGATTTGAACCTAGGTTTTCTGCCCCCAAACATAGTACTTTTTCCATGAATGGATTCACATATGTCATGATTTTCATCAGTCTGGTTTTCTTAGACATTAATGGAAAGAGACAATGTATAAATAAAGTTATATGAAATATATACAGAGTAGATGGAAGTCATTCTAAGAGGAGAAGGTACTATCAGCAGGTGTGTCTCAGAGGTCTTCTAAAGAACATGAGATTTGATCTGAATATTGAAGTAAACCAGGGAAACTAAGGTATTGGCCAGAGGTAAGGGAGCTGAGTGTTCCAGGCATGGAGTTGGAGAGATACAAGATTTTGTGCTTGTCCTGGTTTTCATCTTATTAGAGTTGGCTTATCATTCAAGATTGTTCTGAGATTTTTGGGGGTCTGAATTTTGTCCTTCAACATATTAACTCTCCCTGCTAGTTTTATGTCTTTGCCAAATTTAATAAGAGTGCCACCTAAGCAATCATATAAGTTAATAACAAAAATGTCAACCAGAATAGGACAAAGCCCTTTAGCACACTGCTGGAGAAATCCTTAGAAAGGAAAAGTTACAAGTATTCAGTCAGTTATGAATTCATCCAACTATTTTATTTAATAGCATTGGGAAGTGTGCTGAATTTAGAGTCAGAGATACCTGGATTTGAATCCTTTATCCTATATACTAGCTTTGTGATCCTGAGTAATGGCAATTACTACATAGGTATGTTATAAGAATCAAATGAAACGGAGCAGCCAGGTGGCTCAGTGCAGAGAAAATCAGGCCTAGAATCAGGAGGTCCTGAGTTCAAATGTGATCTAACACTCTTCCTGGCTGTGGGACCCTGCTCAAGTCACTTAATCTCCATTGCCTATCCCTTACCACTCTTCTGCCTTGGAACCAATAGAGAATATTGATTCTAAATTAGAAGGTAAGGGATTAAAAAAAATAGAATCCAATATATACAAAGTACCTTGCAAATCCTATATGAATATCAGCTATTTTTGTGTTATTATTCAGCTCAAATATATTCAAATTATATATAAGGTTATCATAAAAACCTATCAAGTGAATTGCTGAAATTCAGATATGCCATGCCTAAACTATTTTGTTGATCTACCAGTCTGGTATTTTATTAAAAAAGAAGGTAACTACAGCTAGTCTGTTCTGACCTGATTTTAGTAATGATTTTCAAATTAATTTTGAATACCTTTGCAATTTTTTATTAATAATGGGCTTCAATTCTCTCTCAGTCATGTCTTTCCACATACAAAGAACATTTTCCTTGAAAAAGAGGCAGAGGCATTGTTCTCTCTCTCCTCAAATGATATGCTATTATGTGGGCACAAGACCATGGTTTCTCAGTGGAATAGTATGTCTTTGAAGGCAACAGTTGTTTAGACCTTAATATTCTTAGCACCTTGCACTAAGTAGAAGTTTAGCAAATATTTCTTTAATTGAATTTGAAGTGGAAGTAAAATACCACCTGAATATTTCTATTTTTCTCTTTTGTATATTGTTATATCATCTACTCCAAGTTGCAAGTCTGTTTCTTCCTTATTTTTTTTCTTGTTTCAAACATATCTTAAAAACTAAATTTTATTACCTTTAGTTTTTTCAACTTCAGTTCATTTTGAGATTGAATTTTTTCTGAGATTATTCACAAAGTTTTCTGATACTTTTGGGGGGGTCATTATTTCTTAGGTATATTATATATAGATATAGATGAATGCATCTAATATATCACATACCATTTAAAAATTTAAGCCTGGGGGCAGCTAGGTGGTTCACTGGATTGAGAGCCAGGCCTAGAGATGGGAGATTCTGAGTTCAGATCTGGCCTCAGATACTTTCTAATTGTGTGACCCTGGGAAAGTCACTTAAACCCCATTGCCTATCCTTGGAAACTGTACAAAGTATTGTTCTAAGATGAAAGGCAAGAGTTTCAATTTAAAAAAAATTAAGACAATGAGACCTCAAAGAGAGCTGATATTTTAGAACATACAGATTCTTTTCCTTTTTCCTTGATCTCCTTTGGAAAAAGACCCAATAGTGGTATTACCAGGCCTACAGAAATACACAGTTTTGTTACTTTCTGGGAATTGCTCTCCAAAATATAAGGTTCCTTTTTAATATTTTACATTATGTCTTGTTTGTAATTTCTCAGAACTTTTTGAATATATCTTCCTATGGTCTAGATCAGTGATGGGCAAACTTTTTAAAGAGGGGCCAAAGGAAAGGAAATGCTCATCTGTCAGTCTGTTTCTAAGGCAACTCTTTCAAAGTTTTATTGTATTGTATCATACTCACTGTATTTGTCAGATTAGGAATAATGTCCCGTGTGGCTGAATAGAACATTTCAGGGGGCCGCATCTGACCAGCGGGTGTAGTTTGCCCATTACTGATCTAGGGCATAACTCTTAAGGCTAACATATTCTTCTTTGCATTTTATTTTAAGATAACAATGACTTTCTCCAAAGATTCACATTGCTACCACTTTACCAATCACTCCTTCCTTCTTGATCAGAATTAAACTCTAAATAGCAGTTCCACTGATTATTTTCCCTTTCCTTTGTGAGAGATGGAATTATGGAAAGGCAAGAAAAGATTGTTGTGAGGATCAAATGATAGAATTGCAAAACACTTAGCTCTGTGCCTGGCACATAGTAGGTGCTCCAGGCTTGTTCCCTTATTCCCTTTTCTACCTCCCCACTCCTGCCCCACATCAATCAGAGATGAAGACTATTATCTCTCAGGTTATGGTTATTATACCTCTAATAATAATATCTAAGATCACATTAACTTACTTGGTGGCTCTGCGGAAGGCACTATGGGGTAGAATGCAAAATGCAATTATGAAGAATATAGAATGCTAAATGCAACTACAAATCAGGGTAGAAGCATAACTCACTAGCTCTGTGACCATGAGTTACATATCTGAACATCATTTTCCTCACCCGGAAAAATGGAAATGGCAACCACTTTAGTATCTACCCTACAGAATTGTCATGAGGCTCGAAGGAAATAAGGTACTTAAAGTATTTTGCCAGCTTAAAAGATCTATATAAATGTCAGTAATTGCTGTGATATCCCCCAAATGACTTACATTGAATACACACTCAAGCAATGCCTCTTTTCCCACCAGGCTTTCCTTTATAAACTGCCGTCTAGCCACATCTTCCCCATGTTGAATGTATTCAGTTGATGTTTTTAAACTTAATCAAGAGAGTGAAATGCAGTCTTTGTTAAAGGGGGTCACGTATGTTGTTTCCACAAATGGTGGAAAACTTTGGGCCACACGATAAGTGTTATTAATATCAATACTTAGGATCTTGCAAAGTATAATCAATGTAGCTGGGAATACAAATGAGAAAATTACATATCCTCTAACTCCTTAGTATATAGCAGAAAATAAAAACTACCTTGACCGATTATTATCTTGATATCACTAAAAAGGATTAAGTCTGACTGTAACAGAGGAAAAAAAAATACAGGAGAGTTAGAGTGAAGAGATTCACTGAGGTATAGCCATCAAAGTTTAAACTTCTAATCTCTAAGAACCAGGGAGACTTGGTAAGGAACTCAAATAGAACGCAACTCACCCAACATATAATAGGCATCTGAAATCTGAAAATGTTTTCCTAAAGTCAGAAAAGATGAAATAAATGTATTGGTGACTGTAGCATGGTAACTGAATTCTCGTGGAGTGTGAGGTACTACCTTGATAATCTGGTGCTACAAAGGCATTATAGGATGGATGACATTTCCAAATTTTGACAGCCACCCAAAGGAACATTCAGAAGGGTAATTGTGAACAGATAGCAAGAGAGAGACTAAGCATAGTCACGTACTCATACAAACTCAGAGCATATAAAATTCAGAAGCAGAAAGAGCTGGAGTTTAAGAGATTGAACCATTAAGTCCTTGGCTCAGGCTGGTGCTTATATATTTCAGACTATGTTCCATCCCTCAGTCTCAGATCTCCATTCCTTTTTGGTTTGGTCTTTTGATAGTTAAACTCTATAATATTCATGAAACGAAAAAGAACTGAGATTCTAGATGTATCATTGAAAACACAAGAAAAAAGAAACCCCAAACTAAGTGGGAAATTTTGTTCTCCTTAAAGTTTCAGGGAGTTGAAATTCATTCCCATTTTAGTTTCATTTCCATTTTTTAAATAAAAAGAAATTGAGATGATATAATATGTCAGTGCTGATGTAGCTGTGAGGTAATAAATTTCAGGATAAAAGATGGTGACATCTACTTTTGAAAGAGAGAAAAGAGAGTGAGATGTTACCATTATTATTTATACTTGTTTCTCCACTTTTTTCCCCAGCTGTCACACACATACAAAGCAAATCTATGGCATCTCTGGGTTCAAGGTCAGAAATTCCAGATAAATCATACTCATCTCCGTGGTGACTGTACAGGTACAGAAATACATAGCCTTAACAGTAGGCTCTCTTGACAAGGAAATATATTAAATGTTATGCCAATGTAGAATTGAGTACACAAAGAAATATTTGTATAAATAGGTCCTGACTTGCAACTAAAATAAAAACTTGCAACTAAAATAAAAAAGATGTTTCTTCTAAGAAGTGATTACTACTCTTCTTAAATATAAGAAGTCTTTCATTCTTCCATCAAATATTTGATACCATTCTTTTTTAACACATATCATGTCCTTAAAACTTTTTTTTTCTAAAAAATATATATCTGCTGCTATATTTTTACACCACCATAATTTTCCCCACTTTATCTCTTATGCCCCATCCCAAAGAGGCACTCCATAAAACAAATATTTTTATTATTATTATTATTATTATCATTATAACCCTTACCTTCTAATACTGTGTATTGGTTCTAAGACAGAAGAGTGGTAAGGGCTAGGCAATGGGGGATGAG